>NC_133130.1:131844853-132144853 GCF_048418815.1 Hemitrygon akajei | reverse complement strand
CTGGCTCTCTGAACACTGGGACACACACTGGCTCAGCTGCCTCTCTGAACACTGGGACACACACTGGCTTAGCTGCCTCTTGGAACACTAGGACACACACTGGCTCAGCTGGTTCTCTGAACACTGGGACACACACTGGCTCAGCTGGTTCTCTGAACACTGGGGCACACACTGGCTCAGCTGTCTCTCTGAACACGGGGACACACACTGGCTCAGCTGGCTCTCTGAACACTGGGACACACACTGGCTCAGCTGCCTCTTGGAACACTAGGACACACACTGGCTCAGCTGGTTGTCTGAACACTGGGACACACACTGGCTCAGCTGCCTCTCTGAACACTGGGACACACACTGGCTCAGCTGCCTCTCTGAACACTGGGGCACGCACTGGCTCAGCTGGCTCTCTGAACACTGGGACACACACTGGCTCAGCTGGCTCTCTGAACACTGGGACACACACTGGCTCAGCTGGTTCTCTGAACACTGGGACACACACTGGCTCAGCTGCCTCTCTGAACACTGGGACACACATGGGCTCAGCTGCCCCTCTGAACACTGGGACACACACTGGCTCAGCTGCCTCTCTGAACACTGGGACACACACTGGCTCAGCTGCCTCTCTGAACACTGGGGCACACACTGGCTCAGCTGCCTCTCTGAACACTGGGGCACACACTGGCTCAGCTGGTTCTCTGAACACTGGGGCACACACCAGCTCAGCTGGTTCTCTGAACACTGGGACACACACTGGCTCAGCTGCCTCTCTGAACACTGGGACACACACTGGCTCAGCTGCCTCTCTGAACACTGGGACACACACTGGCTCAGCTGCCTCTCTGAACACTGGAACACACGCTGGCTCAGCTGGTTCCCTGAACACTGGGACACACACTGGCTCAGCTGGCTCTCTGAACACTGGGACACACACTGGCTTAGCTGCCTCTTTGAACACTGGGGCACACACTGGCTCAGCTGGTTCTCTGAACACTGGGACACACACTGGCTCAGCTGCCTCTCTGAACACTGGGACACACACTGGCTCAGCTGGTTCTCTGAACACTGGGACACACACTGGCTCAGCTGGTTCTCTGAACACTGGGACACACACTGGCTCAGCTGCCTCTCTGAACACTGGGACACACACTGGCTCAGCTGGTTCTCTGAACACTGGGACACACACTGGCTCAGCTGGTTCTCTGAACACTGGGGCACACACTGGCTCAGCTGGTTCTCTGAACACTGGGACACACGCTGGCTCAGCTGGTTCTCTGAACACTGGGACACACTCTGGCTCAGCTGGTTGTCTGAACACTGGGACACACACTGGCTCAGCCGGTTCTCTGAACACTGGGACACACACTGGCTCAGCTGGTTCTCTGAACACTGGGACACACACTGGCTCAGCTGCCTCTCTGAACACTGGGACACACACTGGTGGGACAACACGGTGGCTCGATCACTTTACAGTGCCAGTGATCAGCAGTCGAGGTTTGATTCCTGTAAGGTCTGTAAGGAGTTTGTTCATTCTCCCCATTACCACGTGGGTTTCCTCCAGTGCTCTCGTTTCCTCCCACAGTCCAAAGTTGCTCTATGGAGGCCATACCATCTGAAACCATATAAAAACTCTGGAGTGCCTTTAACTTTTGCACAGTACTACAGCTTATATACATAGATTTATTGGACATTCATAATGTGATTTGGGAGTGTTCGAAGTTCACATTATTAACCCTCAATGCTGGAGAAACTCAGCGGGTCAGGCAGCATCTGTAGAAATGAATAAACAGTCAACGTTTCATATCCTGATGCAGCGTCTCGGCACAAAATGTCGACTGTTTATTAATTTCCATAGACAATGCTGGACTTGCTGAGTTCCTCCAACATTTTGTGTGTGTTGCTCTGGATTTCCAGCTTCAGCAGAATCTCCTGTGTGCACGATTTTCTCAGAGGACAAAGACAGTCAGATCAGAGTGGAAATGGGATGAATTAATGCGATGCACAATCGGTAGCTCAATGTTGTCCCTGGTGACTCGAATGGAGGTGTTCTGCAAAGTGTTTGGGTTTTCCAAAGACCTACCGGAAGGTAGGCTGACTGGTCATTGTAAATTGTCCCGTGATCAGGCTGAGATTAAATCGTGGGGCTGCAGGGCAGCACAGCTCAAAGGGCCGGAGGGGCCTATTTCACACTGCATCTCTAAATAAAATAATATTCTGTAATGGTGAGGGACGAGGGAAAGGAGAACTATTGTTCTGCAGATACAGCAACAGTGTGTTACAAAGCACGGGAGAAATACAATTCCGCAGATACAGTAATGTTGAGGTGCAAGGCGCAGGGAAGGTGCAATAGTTCAGATAGAGCAATGGTGAGGTACAAGGCACTGCAGGAGCAAACTACAGATAGTTAAATAGTCAGGGACAAGACAGAGGAGTATACAATACCGCAGATACAGGAACTGTGAGGTATAAAGCACATGGAAAGCATACTGCAGGTGCTGGAATGGTGAAGTGCAAATCAGGGGAAATGCAATACTGCAGATGCTGGAATGGTGAGGTACAAAGCACAGGGAAATACAATACTGCAGATGCTGGAATGGTGAGATATGCAGAAAAATGTAGATGTGTCAGCCGAAGTAGCTCAGTTGGGAGAGTGTTAGACTGAAGATCTAAAGGTTGCTGGTTCAATCCCGGGTTTGTTTATTGGCACCTCGGTACTGTAGTGGTTGGTTCACTCTATTACAGCTCGGGGTGTTGGAGTTAAGAGTTCAATTCCGGCATCCTCTGTAAGTAAGTTTGTAAGTACTTCCCATGTGCACATGGGTTTACTGTGGGTGCCCCTGTTTCCTCCCACAGTCCACAAGCCTAATGGTTGGTAGGTGAATTGGTTGTTTTAAACTGTACCACAAGTATGTTAGGGTTCCTGGGTGTCACAGCTTGATGGGCTGTATCTCTCAATAAAATAAAATAAGTAATATTCTGTAATGGTGAGGGACCAGGAAGCAGTGAGTCACAATAACGCAGACACAGGAATGGTGAGGTATAAGCCGGAAAGGAGCAATACTACGGATGCTGGAACAGTGAGTTACAAAGCCCAGAATTAATACAATTCTGCAGATACAGGAATGGTGAGGTTAAGGCAGAGGAGAATCACAATTCCACATTTACGGGAATGTTGAGGCTGAAAGCACAGGAGAAATACAATACTGCAGAGTCCGGAAAGATGAGGTATGAAGCACGGGGTAATACAATGCCACTGATGCTGGAGCAGTGAGGTACAAGGCAGAGGAGAAATAAAATACCACATACACAAGAATAGTGAGTTTTAAAGCACAGTAGATCTACAATACTGCAGATGATGGAGCGGTGAGGTAGAAAGTACAAGAGACATACAATACTGCAGATGCTGCAACAGTGAGGTACAAGACAGAGGAGAAGTACAATCTTGCAGATCTGTCAGGTGAAGTAGCACATTTGATAGAGGGTTCAACCCCGGGTTTTGTCACTGTACTTATTTATTGGCCCTGTGGCACTATAACCGCTCGTGGCATCAGAGTTCAGAGTTCATTTGCAGCGCCCTCCGTAAGTAAGTTGGTATGTGCACATTGGCTTCCTCTGGGTGCTCTGGTTTCCTCCCACAGACCAAAGACATACAGCTCAGTAGGTTAATCTGTTATTTTAAACCATCCCACAGTTAGGTTAGGGCTAAATCAGTGGATTTCTGGGAGGTACAGCTGGGTGGGCCGGACGGAATATAAATAATATTCTGTAATGGTGAGGGACGGAGGAGAGGAGAACTACAATACCGCAGATATAGCAATGGTGAGGTACAACCAGAGAAGAACTACAATTCCACCGATTCAGGAATGGTGAGTTACAAAGCCAATGATATACAATACTGCAAATGCAGGAACCGTAAATGACAAAACATAGGGAAAGAATGCCAGAGATATTGGAAGGATGATGATTAAAGAACTACAATACTGCAGATGCTATAATGGTGAGATACCATGCAGAAGGAAATAAAATACCAGAGATACAGGAATGCTGAGATACAAGACAGCGGTGAACCACAAACATAGAGACATATCAGCCAAAATAGCTCAGTTGGGAGAGTGTTAGACTGAAGATCTAAATGTCCCTGGTTCAATCCCGGGTTTCGGCACTGTTACATATTTATTGGGACCGCAATAGCAGACTAGCAGTTAGTCTGACACTTACAGCTTGTAGAGTCAGAGTTTGGAATTCAGTTGTGGCATCTTCTGTAACTAAGTTTGTACGTCCTTCCCTCTGCCCAAAGGTTAATTGTATTTTTTAAACTGTAGCACAATTAGGTTACGGTTAAATCGGTGGATTCCTGGGTGGGCTGGACGGACCTGTTCTGCGCTCTACCTCTCAATAAAATAAAATGAATAAAATGAGGCCTCAGCTTTGTCCCCCTTCGCCCACACCTCAGCGAGTTCCGCGTACGCCATGACGCTGAACTCTTCTTCCGCCGGCTCCATCTCCGAGCTTATTTCTTTGACAAGGACTCTCCTACACCCACCGATGACCCCTTCTCCCATCTTCAACCCTCCTCCTCTTTATGGACACCCCGCTCTGGTCTTCTGCCTGCTCTGGATCTCTTTATTGCTAATTGCCGACGGGACATCAACCGTCTTGACTTCACCACACCCTGTTCCAATTCCAACCTAACTCCTTCCAAACGCTCTGCTCTCTGCTCCCTCCGCACCAATCCCAACCTCACTATAAAACCTGCTGATAAGGGGAGAGCTGTTGTTGTCTGGCATACTGACCTCTACCTGGCCGAGGCACAGCGACAACTCTCTGATACCTCCTCTTATTTACCCCTTGATCATGATCATAAGGAGCACCAGGCCATTGTCTCCTATACCATCACCAACCTTATCAGCTCTGGGGATCTCCCATCCACTGCCACCAACCTCATAGTTCCCACACCCCGCACTTCCCGTTTCTACCTCCTACCCAAGATCCACAAACCTGCCTGTCCAAGTAGACCTATTGTCTCAGCTTGCTCCTGCCCCACCAAACTCACTTCTGCATACCTTGACACTGTCTTATCCCCCCTTGTTCAATCTCTTCCCACCTATGTTCGTAACACATCTCACACTTTGAATTTTTTCAATGATTTTAAGTTCCCTGGCCCCCACTGCCTTATTTTCACCATTGACGTCCAGTCCCTATATACCTCCATCCCCCACTCGGACGGTCTCAAAGCTCTTCACTTCTTTTTGGATTCCAGACCTAACCAATTCCCCTCTACCACCACTCTCCTCCGTCTAGCGGAATTAGTTCTTACTCTCAATAATTTCTCCTTTGGCTCCTCCCACTTCCTCCAAACCAAGGGTGTAGCCATGGGTACCCGTATGGGTCCCAGTTATGACTGCCTTTTTGTTGGCTTTGTGGAACAGTCCATGTTCCAAGCCTATACGGGTATCCGTCCCCCTCTTTTCCTTCGCTACATCGACAACTGCATTGGCGCTGCCTCCTGCATGCATGCTGAGCTTGTTGACTTCATTAACTTTGCCTCCAACTTTCATCCTGCCCTCAAATTTACCTGGTCCATTTCCGACACCTCCCTCCCCTTTCTTGATCTTTCTGTCTCCATCTCTGGAGATGGCTTATCTACTGATATCTACTATAAGCCTACAGACTCTCACAGCTACCTGGACTATTCCTCTTCCCACCCTGTTTCTTGCAAAAATGCTATCCCCTTCTCACAATTCCTCCATCTCCGCCGCATCTGCTCTCAGGATGAGGCTTTTCATTCCAGGATGAAGGAGATGTGCTCCTTTTTTAAACAAAGGGGCTTCCCTTCTTCCACCATCAACTCTGCTCTCAAACGCATCTCTCCCATTTCCCGCACATCTGCCCTCACCCCATCCGCCCACCACCCCACTCGGGATAGGGTTCCCCTTGTCCTCACCTACCACCCCACCAGCCTCCAGGTCCAACATATAATTCTCCGTAACTTCCGCCACCTCCAATGGGATCCCACTACCAAGCACATCTTTCCCTCCCCGCTCTTTCTGCTTTTCGCAGGGATCGCTCCCTATGTGACTCCCTTGTCCACTCGTCCCCCCCATCCCTTCCCACCGATCTCCCTCCTGGCACTTATCCTTGTAAGCGGAAGAAGTGCTACACCTGCCCTTACACTTCCTCCCTCACCACCATTCAGGGCCCCAGACAGTCCTTCCAGGTGAGGCGACACTTCACCTGTGAGTCGGCTGGTGTGGTATACTGCGTCCAGTGCTCCCGGTGTGGCCTTTTATATATTGGTGAGACCTGACACAGACTGGGAGACCATTTTGCTGAACACCTATGCTTGGTCCGCCAGAAAAAGCAGGATCTCCCAGTGGCCGCACATTTTAATTCCACGTCCCATTCCCATTCTGATATGTCTATCCATGGCCTCCTCTACTATCAAGATGAAGCCACACTCAGGGTGGAGGAACAACACCTTATATACCGGCTGGGTAGCCTCCAACCTGATGGCATGAACATTGACTTCTCTAACTTCCGTTAATGCCCCTCCTCCCCTTCTTACCCCATCCCTGACATATTTAGTTGTTTGTTTTCTTTTTCGCTCTCTGCCCATCACTCTGCCTGTTCTCCATCTCTCTCTGGTGCTCCCCCCCTCCTTTTCTCCCGAGACCTCCTGTCCCATGATCCTTTCCCTTCTCCAGCTCTGTATCACTTTCGCCAATCACTTTTCCAGCTCTTAGCTTCATTCCACCCCCTCCGGTCTTCTCTTATCATTTTGCATTTCCCCCTCCCCCACTACTTTCAACTCTCTTAATATCTTTCCCTTCAGTTAGTCCTGATGAAGGGTCTCGGCCTGAAACATCGACAGTGCTTGTCCTTATAGATGCTGCCTGGCCTGCTGTATTCCACCAGCGTTTTGTGTGTGTCGTTTGAATTTCCTCATGTATATTCTGTACTGGTGAGGGACGAGGTGAAGAGCGTTAAAAATCAGAAGGTTTTCTTACTGTCAGTCGTTGATTGGAGTACTGTGCACACTCGGTAGAAGCGTTCCCGTACGTCCAGCAAAAAGCTTTAAAAACCCAGTCTGCATAAAAGAGGGTCCTGTCTGATGGAGCGGTCATCATCAGAGTTTTCTGAGTCAGAGTGGTAAGGCTTTGGCGCAACAGGGCTTCGGCAAGAACAGGTGGGAGCAAGGTAAGTAGAAAGTTCACTCTGTACTTGTTTCTTTTTTCCTTATTTAACTATTGAGAGAATAGGGGGCATGTCTACAGGGCCAGTGTTCTGTTCTGGGTGCCAGATGTGGGATTCCCCAGCCTCCCCAATGGCCACATCTGCACCAGGTGCATCGAGATGCAGCTCCTGAGAGACTGTGTTAGGGAACTGGAGCTGCATCTCGATGACCTTCGGCTTGTTAGGGAAAGTGAGGCAGTGAGAGACAGGAACTACAGGGAGGTAGTCACCCCAAGGCTACAGGAGATCGATAAATGGGTGACTGTCAGGAGAGGGAACGGGAAATGCCAGATAGTGGAGGGCACCCTTGTGGCCATCCCCTTCAACAATAAATAATCCATTTTGAGCACTGTTGGGGCAGTATCTACCTGGGGGGAGCAACAGTTGTGCCTCTGGCGCTGAGTCTGGCCCTGTGGTTTAGTAGGGTAGGAAACTCTATGGGACTCTGTAGTTAGGGGTACAAATAGGTGATTCTGTGGATGCAACAAAGAGACAGGGAAGGTTGTTTGCCTCCCAGGTGCCAGGGTTTGTGATGCTTCTGAGCACGTCCACAATATCCTGAAAAGGGAGGGAGAAATACAATCTGGCAGATATATCAGCCGAAATAGCTCAGTTGGGAGAGCGTTAGACTGAAGATCTAAAGGTCCCTGGTTCAATCCCGGGTTTCGGCACTGGGAAGTATTTATTGTCACCATGATAGTATAGCAGTTAGTCGGACACTATTACAGCTCATAATGCCAGAGTGTGGAGTTCAATTGTGGCATCCTCTGTAAGTAAGTTTGTAAGTCCTTCCCTTGTACACAGTCACCTCTGTCCAAAGCCAGACTGGTTAGTAGGTTAATTGTATTTTTATACCATACCACAATTAGGTTAGGGTTAAATCGGTGGATTCCTGGGTGGATCAGCTGGGTGGGACAAACAGACCTGTTCTATGCTCTACCTCTCAATAAAATAAAATAAATAATATTCTGTAATGGTGTGGGATGAGGCGAAGAGCATTAAAAATCAGAAGGTTTTTATAGTGACAGTCATTGATTGGAGTACTGTGCAGACTCAGTAGAGGAATTCTCGTGCAAGTCTGGCAAAAAACTTTAAAAACCGTCTCCATAAAAGAGGAGTTCGGTCTAGTGAAGTGGTCATCATCGGAGTGGTCTGAGTCAGGGTGGTGAGGTTTCGGCTCAACAGGGTTTTGGCAAAAGATTGTAAAAAATGACACTGCAGCTGTGTCAGCTGAAACAGCTCAGTTGGGAGAGCGTTAGACTGAAGATCTAAAGGTCCCTGGTTCAATCCCGGGTTTTGGCATGGGAACGAACATATTTATTGGCACCATGATAGCATTGCTGTTAGTGTGACACTTTTACAGCTTGTGGCACCAGAGTTCAATTGTGGTATCCTCTGTAAGTAACGTCCTTCCCTTCTACACAGTCCCTCCATCGAAAAGCAGACTGGTTAGTAGGTTAATTGTATTTTTTAAACTGTACCATAATTAGGTTAGGGTTAAATCGGTGGATTCCTGGGTGGCACGGCTGGGTGGGACAAACAGGCCTGTTCAGCAATCTATCTCTCAATAAAGTAAAATAAATATTATTCTGTAATTCTTCGCAGACACAGCAGAAGCGTTCCTGTGCAAGTCTGGCTAAAACCTTTAAAAACCCAGTCTGCATAAAAGAAGGGTCCTGTCTAATGGAGCGGTCATCATCAGAGTGGTCTGAGTCAGAGTGGTAAAGCTTTGGCTCAACAGGGTTTTGGCAAGAACAGGTGGGAGCAAGGTAAGTAGGTAAGTTCATTTCTTACTTCTTGTTTTTTGTTTATTTAATTGTTGAGAGATTAGGGGGCATGTCTACAGACTCGGAGTTCTGTTCTGGGTGTCAGATGTGGGATTTCCGTGAGACTCCCAGGCTCCCCGATGGCCACAGCTGCACCTGGTGCATCGAGATGCAGTTCCTTAGAGACCGTGTTAGGGAACTGGAGCTGCAGCACATTGACCTTTGGGTAATTAGGGAATTTGAGGAAGTGATAGGAGCTACAGGGAGGAAGTCACCCCAAGGCTACAGGAGGCTGATAAATGGGTGACTGTCAGGAGACGGAAGGGAGAACTTCAGATAGTGGAGAGCACCCCTGTGGCCAGCCCCTTCAAAGATAAATACTCCATTTTGAGCACTTCTGGGGGGGAGGGTGGAAAGCTCCCTGGGGGAAGCAACAGTGGATCGCAAGAGAGGGAACGTTGAATGCCGTTGAGATGGCATTTTATGAGCAACTTGTACTTGAGCCTATTCGGGAAAAGGCCATCTTAGATTGGGCGTTGTGTAATAACCCAGATCTCATTAGGGAGCTTAATGTAAAGGATCCCTTAGGAGACAGTGATCATAAAATGATTGAATTCTTACTACGATTTGAGAGGGAAAAGCACAAGTCATATGTACCAGTATCGCAATAGAATAAAGGGAATTATGGAGGCATGAGAGAGGAGCTTGCTCGGGGTGGACTGGAGGAGGATACTGGCAGGGATGACGGCAGAGCAGAGATGGGCTGAAGTTTCTGGAAAAAGTTCACAAGGTGCAGGGTACATATGTCCCACAGAAGCAGAAGTTCTCAAATGTCAGGAATAGGCAGTCTTGGCTGACAAGGGAAGTTAAGGTCTGCATAAAAGCCAAGGAAAGTGCATATAAGGTGGCAAAACTGAGTGGGAAGTTGGATGATTGGGAAGGTCTTAAAATCCAACTTAATGGGTACTTTGCATCAGCCTTCACTGCGGAAGACACTAGCAGTGTGCCAGAGGTCCGTGAGTGTCAGGGAACGGGAGTGAGTGCCATTGCTATTACAAAGGAAAAAGTGCTAGGCAAACTCAAAGGTCTTAAGGTGTTTAAGTCACCTGGGCCAGATGGACGACATCCCAGAATCCTGAGAGAGTTTGCTGAAGAGATGATGGATGCATTGGTCATGATCTTTCAAGAATCACTTGATCCTGGCATGGTCCCAGATGACTGGGAGATTGCAAATGTCACTCCACTCTTTAAGAAGAGAGGAAGGCAAAAAAAAACTATCAGTGAGTAGCCTAACCTCAGTGGTTGGGAAAGTGTTGGAGTCCATTATTAAGGATGAGGTTTCAGGGAACTTGGAGACTAATGATAAAATAAATCAAAGTTAGAATGGTTTCTGTAAAGGGAAATCTTGCCTGACAAATCTGTTAGAGTTCTTTGAGGAAGTAACAAGCAGGGAGGACAAAGGAAAGGCTGTGGATGTCATTTAACTAGATTTTCAGAAGGTATTTGATAAGGTGCCACACATGAGGCTGCTTAACAAGATAAAATCTTATGGTATTACAGGAAAGATACTGACATGGATAGAAGAATGGCTGACAAGTAGGAGGAAGTGAGTGGAAATAAAGGGGGCCTTTTCTGGTTGGCTGCCAGTTGCTAGTGGTGTTCCTCAGGGGTCAGTATTGGGACTGCTGCTTTTCACATTGTTTGTCAATGATTTAGATAAAGGAATCGATGGCTTTGTGGCAAAGTTGTGGATGATAGTGCGCGAGGGAGGATAGGCAGATGATAGAGAAGGGACACGCTCAGTCTGATGGTTTGAGATGTGTCTATTTTAATGCGAGGAGTATCATGAATAAAGCAGATGAGCTTAGAGCGTAGATCAGCACTTGGAGCTATGATGTTATGGCCATTACAGAGACTTGGATGGTGCAGGGGCAAGAATGATTACTTCAAGTGCCAGGCTTTAGATGTTTCAGAAAAGACAGGGAGGGAGGAAAAAGAGGTGGGAGCATGGCACTGTTGATCAGAGATAGTGTCACAGCTGCAGAAAAGGAGGAAGTCATGGAGAGATTGTCTACGAAGTCTCTGAGGGTGGAAGTTAGGAACAGGAAGGGGTCAATAACTCTACTGGGTGTTTTTTATAGACCACCCAATAGTAACAGGGACCTTGAGGAGCAGATAGGGAGATGCATTCTGGAAAGGAGTAATAATAACAGGGTTGTTGTGGTGGGAGATTTTAATTTCTAAATATTGATTGGCATCTCCCTAGAGCGAGGGGTTTAGATGGGGTAGAGTTTGTTAGGTGTGTTCAAGAAGGTTTCTTGACACAATATAAAGATAAACCTACAAGAGAAGAAGCTGTACTTGATCTGGTATTAGGAAATGAACCTGCTCAGGTGTCAGGTCTCTCAGTGAGAGAGCATTTTGGAGATAGTGATTAAAATTCTATCTCCTTTACCATAGCATTGGAGAGGGATAGGAACAGACAAGTTAGGGAAATATTTAATTGGAGTAAGGGGAAATATGAGGCAATCAGGCAGGAACTTGGAAGCATAAATTGGGAATGGATGTTCTCAGGGAAACGAGTGGAAGAAATGTGGTGAATGTTCAGGGGATATTTGCGTGGGGTTCTGAGCAGGTATGTTCCAATGAGACATGGAAAGGATAGTAGGGTACAAGATCTGTGGTGTACAAAGGCTGTTGTAAGTCTAATCAAGAAAAGAAGAGCTTACAAATGGTTCAAAAAACTAGCTAATAATAGGAATCTAGAAGTTTATAAAGCTAGCAGGAAGGAGTTTAAGAATGAAATTAGGAGAGCCAGAAGGGGCAATGAGAAGGCCTTGGTGGACAGGATTAAGGAAAACCCCAAGGCATTCTACGAGTATGTGAAGAGCAAGAGGATAAGACATGAGATAATAGGACCAATCAAGTGTGACAATGGAAAAGTGTGTATGGAACCGGAGGAAATAGTGGAGGTACTTAATGAATACTTTGCTTCAGTATTCACTATGGAAAAGGATCTTGGCGATTGTAGGGATGACTTGCAGCAGACTGAAAAGCTTGAGAATGTAGATATTAAGAAAGAGGATGTGCTGGAGCTTTTGGAAAGCATCAAGTTGGATAAGTCACCAGGACCAGATGAGATGTACCCCAGGCTACTGTGGGAGGCGAGGGAGGAGATTGCTGAGCCTCTGGCAATGATCTTTGCATCATCAATGGGGACCAGAGAGGTTCTGGAGGATTGGAGGGTTGCGGATGTTGTTCTGTTATTCAAGAAAGGGAGTAGAGATAGTCCAGGAAATTATAGACCAGTGAGTCTTACTTCAGTGGTTGGTAAGTTGATGGAGAAGATCCTGAGAGGCAGGATTTATGAACATCTGGAGAGGCATAATATGATTAGGAGTAGTCAGCATGGCTTTGTCAAAGGCAGGTCATGCCTTATGAACCTGTTTGAATTTTTTGAGGATGTGACTAAGCACATTAATAAAAGTAGAGTCATAGATGTAGTGTACAGTATATGGATTTCAGCAAGGCATTTGATAAGGTACCCCATGCAAGGCTTATTGAGAAAGTAAGGAGGCATGGGACCAGGGGGACATTGCTTTGTGGATCCAAACTGGCTTGCCCACAGAAGGCAGAGAGTGGTTATAGACGGGTCATATTCTGCACAAAGGTCGGTGACCAGTGGAGTGCCTCAGGGATCTGTTCTGGTTCCCTTACTCTTTGTAATTTTTATAAATGATCTGGGATGAGGAAGTGGAGGGATGGGTTCGTAAGTTTGCTGATGACACAAAGGTTGGAGGTGTTGTGGATAGTGTGGAGGGCTGTTAGAGTTTACAACAGGACATTGATAGGATGCAGAACTGGGATGAGAAGTGGCAGATGGAGTTCAACCCAGATAAGTGTGAGGTGGTTCATTTTGGTAGGTCAAATATGATGGCAGAATATGGTACTAATGGTAAGACTCTTGGCAGTGTGGAGGATCAGAGGAATCTTGGGGTCCGAGTCCACAGGATGCTCAAAGTTGCTATGTAGGTTGACTCTGTGGTTAAGAAGGCATACGGTGCATTGGCCTTCATCAATCCTGGGATTGAGTTTAAAAGCCGAGAGGTAATATTGCAGCTATATATGACCCTGGTCAGACCCCACAGAGTACTGTGCTCAGTTCTGGTCGCCTCACTACAGGATGGATGTGGAAACTATAGAAAGGGTACAGAGGAGATTTACAAGGATGTTGCCTGGATTGGGGAGCATGTCTTATGAGAATAGGTTGAGTGAACTTGGCCTTTTCTGCTTGGAGCGACGGAGGATGAGAGGTGACCTGATAGAGTTGTACAAGATAAATGAGAGGCATTGATCGTGTGGATAGTCAGAGGCTTTACCCCAAGGCTGATATGGTTAGCATGAGAGGGCACAGGTTTAAGGTGCTTGGAAGGAGGTACAGAGGAGATGTCAGGGGTAAGTTTTTTACGCAGCGAGTGGTGACTGTGTGGAATGGGCGGCCGGCGGCGGTGGTGGAGGCGGAAACGATAGGGTCTTTTAAGAGACTCCTGGATGGCTACATGGAGCTTAGAAAAATAGAGGGCTATGGGTAAATCCTAGGGAGTTCTAAGGTAGGGACATGTTTGGCACAACTTTGTGGGCAGAAGGGCCTGTATTGTGCTGTAGGTTTTCTATGTTTCTATGATACAAAGATAGGTGGAGGGGTAGGTAGTTCTGAGGAGTCAAGGCGACGGCAGCAGGACTTCGACAAATTGGAAGAAAGGGCAAAAACATGGCAGATGGAATATAGTGTTAGAAAATGTATGATAATGTATTTTGGTAAAAGGAACAAAAGTATGGACTATTATCTAAATGGGGAGAAGGTTCAAACATCAGAGGTACAGAGGTACTTAGGAGTCCTCATGCAAGATTCCCAGAAGGTAAATTTACAGGTTGCAGAGAGCAGTGAATCCATGGAATGCTCTGCCACAGCTGGTGGAGGACAAGCCCGTGGAAATGTTTAAACCAGAAGTTGATAGATTCCTGATCGATCTGGGCATCAAAGTGTATGGCAAGAAAGCAGGTGTATGGAGTTGTGGGGGATCCAGAATCAGCCGTGGAATGACAGAACAGACTCGATGGGCTGAATGGCCTAATTCTGCTCCCATCTCATGGTCTCGGGTGTAGGAAAGGTACAATACTGCAGATACATCAACAGTGAGGTACAAGGCTGAGGAGAACCACAGTTCTGCAGATACAGCAATGGTGAGGTACAAAGCACAGGGATGTACAATGCCATAAATAATGGGAGGATAAGGTTTTATGCAAAGTAGAACTAAAATACTACAGTTGCTGGAATAGTGAGGTACAAGGCAGAGGAACATACAATAATGCAGATACTGCAGCGGTGAGGTGCAAAGCAGAGGAGGAGCAAATACTGCAGATAGTTCAATGGTGAGGTACAAGACAGATGAGTACACAATACTGCACATAGAGTTGGAGGAACAAGGCTCAAGAGAAATACAATACTGCAGGTGATGGAACGGTGAGGTACAAGGCACAGGGGAAATTTAATGCTGCAGATGATAGATAGGTGAGGTACAAAGGACAGGGGAAATACAATACTGCAGATGATGGAATGGTGAGATAAAGAACAGTGGAGAATAACAATACTGCAGATATGTCAGCTGAAATAGCTCAGTTGGGAGAGCGTTAGTCTGAAGATCTCTGGTTGAATCCCAGGTTTCGGCACTGGGACTTATTTACTGGACACACCGGTACTGTAGTGGTCTGTGTGACACCATTACAGCGTGGGGTGTCAGAGTTTGGAATTCACTTTTGATGTTCTGTCCAAATTGGTAAGTCCTTCCCATGTCCATTTCCTCCCACAGTCCAAAGATGTACTGGTTGTAGGTTAATTGTTTTTTTTTTAAACCATCCCACCATTAGGTTAGGGTTAAATCAGAGTTCCTGAGTGGCACAGCTTGGTGGGCCGGATGGGCCTGTTCTGTGCTCTATCTCTGAATAAAATAAAATAAATAATATTCTGTGATGGTGAGGGACGGGGGAGAGGAGATTCACAATACCGTAGACAGCAACGGTAAGGTACAAGGCAGAGGAGTAATACAATACTGCAGATACAGCAACAGTGAGGTACAGCCAGAGGAGAACCACAATTCCACAGATGCAGGGACGTTGAGTTACAAAGCCAATGATATACAATACTGCAGATGCAGGAACTGTGAGTAACAAAACACAGGGAAAGAATGCCAGAGATACTGGAAGGGTGATGATTAAAGAACTACAATACTGCAGATACTGGAATGATGAGACCATGCAGAGCTGCTTAACGACTATCACCCAGTAGCACTCACATCTACAGTGATGTGAGGTTGGTCATGACTAGATTCAACTCCTGCCTCAGCAAAGACCTGGACCTATTCCAATTTGCCTATCACCACAATAGGTCAATGGCAGATGCAATCTCAATGGCTCTTCACAGGGCCTCAGACCACCTGGACAATACAAACACCTATGTTAGGATGCTGTTCATCAACTATAGCTCAGCACTTAATACCATCATTCCCAAAATCCTGATTGAGAAGTTACAGAACATGTACCTCTGTACCTCCCTCTGCAATTGGATCCTTGACTTCCAAACCAGAAGACCACAATCTGTGCAGATTGGTGATAACATATCCTCCTCGCTGACAATCAACACTGGTGCACCTCAGGGTTGTGTGCTTAGCCCACTGCTCTACTCTCACCCATGACTGTGTGGCTAGGCATAGCAGAAATATCATCTGAAAATTTGCTGATGATACAATCATTGTTGGTAGAATCTCAGGTGGGGACGAGAGGGCGTACAGGAGTGAGATATGCCAACTAGTGGAGTGGTGTCACAGCAACAACCTGGCACTCAATGTCAGTAAGACGAAAGAGCTGATTGTGGACTTTAGGAAGGGTAAGATGAAGGAAACACATACCAATCCTCATAGAGGGATCAGAAGTGGAGAGAGTGAGCAGCTTCAAGTTCCTGGATGTACCTTGGAGAGCATTCTGACAGGCTGCATCACTGTCTTCTCTGGAGGGGCTACTGCACAGGACCGAAAGAAGCTGCAGAAGGTTGTGAATTTAGTCAGCTCCATCTTTGGTACTTGCTCCTTCAAGGAGCTGTGTCTAAGAAAGGCAGCATCCATTATTAAGGACCTCCAGCACCCAGGGCATGCCCTTTTCTCACTGTTACCATCAGGGAGGAGGTACAGAAGCCTGAAGGTACACACTCAGCGATTCAGGAACAGCTCCTTCCCCTCTGCTATCCAATTCCCAAATGGACATTGAACCTGTGAACATGACCTCACTTTTTTAATATGCTTTATTTCTGTTTTTTGCACAATTTTAATATATTCAATATATGTAATACTCTAATATGTTTTAATTACTTATTATTTCTATTGTTCTGCATTATGTATTGCATTGAAATACAATACTGCAGATACTGGAATGCTGAGGTACAAGACAGAGGGAAATACAATACTGCAGATACTGGAATGCTGAGGTACAAGACAGAGGGAAATACAATACTGCAGATACTGGCATGCTGAGGTACAAGACAGAGGGAAATACAATACTGCAGATACTGGCATGCTGAGGTACAAGACAGAGGGAAATACAATACTGCAGATACTGGCATGCTGAGGTACAAGACAGAGGGAAATACAATACTGCAGATACTGGAATGCTGAGGTACAAGACAGAGGGAAATACAATACTGCAGATACTGGCATGCTGAGGTACAAGACAGAGGGAAATACAATACTGCAGATACTGGAATGCTGAGGTACAAGACAGAGGGAAATACAATACTGCAGATACTGGCATGCTGAGGTACAAGACAGAGGGAAATACAATACTGCAGATACTGGCATGCTGAGGTACAAGACAGAGGGAAATACAATACTGCAGATACTGGAATGCTGAGGTACAAGACAGAGGGAAATACAATACTGCAGATACTGGCATGCTGAGGTACAAGACAGAGGGAAATACAATACTGCAGATACTGGAATGCTGAGGTACAAGACAGAGGGAAATACAATACTGCAGATACTGGCATGCTGAGGTACAAGACAGAGGGAAATACAATACTGCAGATACTGGCATGCTGAGGTACAAGACAGAGGGAAATACAATACTGCAGATACTGGAATGCTGAGGTACAAGACAGAGGGAAATACAATACTGCAGATACTGGCATGCTGAGGTACAAGACAGAGGGAAATACAATACTGCAGATACTGGCATGCTGAGGTACAAGACAGAGGGAAATACAATACTGCAGATACTGGAATGCTGAGGTACAAGACAGAGGGAAATACAATACTGCAGATACTGGCATGCTGAGGTACAAGACAGAGGGAAATACAATACTGCAGATACTGGAATGCTGAGGTACAAGACAGAGGGAAATACAATACTGCAGATACTGGAATGCTGAGGTACAAGACAGAGGGAAATACAATACTGCAGATACTGGAATGCTGAGGTACAAGACAGAGGGAAATACAATACTGCAGATACTGGAATGCTGAGGTACAAGACAGAGGCGAACCACAAAAATGCAGATATATCAGCCGAAATAGCTCAGTTGGGAGAGCGTTAGACTGAAGATCTAAAGGTCCCTGGTTCAATCCCGGGTTTCGGCATGGGAATGAACATATTTATTGGCACCATGATAGCATTGCAGTTAGTATGACACTATTACAGCTTGTGGCACCAGAGTTCAATTGTGGTATCCTCTGTAAGTAACGTCCTTCCCTTGTACACAGTCCCTCCATCGAAAGGCAGACTGGTTAGTAGGTTAATTGTATTTTAAATTGTCCCACAATTGGTTTGGATTAAATCAGTGGATTCCTGGGTGGAACAGCTGGGTGGAACAGCTGGGTGGGCTGATGGACCTTTTTTGCACTCTATCACTCAACAAAATAAATAATATTCTGTAGTGGTGAGGGACGAGGCGAAGAGCTGTAAAAAGCAGGAGGTTTTCTCAGCGCACGTTGTTTATTGGAGTACTACGCAGATGCAGTAGAGGCGTTCACGTCAGGCAAAAACCTTTAAAAACCCAGTCTGAATAAAAGTGTGGTACCGTCTCGTGGAGCGGTCATCATCAGAGTGGTCTGAGTCAGAGTGGTAAGGCTTTGGCTCAACAGGGCTTTGGCAAGAACAGGCAGGAACAAGGTAAGTAGGTAATATCACTCCTTATTTATTATTTAACTCTGAGAGAATGGGGGTATGTCTACAGGGCCAATGTTCTGTTCGGGATGTCACATGTGGGATTTACAC
Organism: Hemitrygon akajei; assembly: GCF_048418815.1. Classification (NCBI taxonomy): domain Eukaryota; kingdom Metazoa; phylum Chordata; class Chondrichthyes; order Myliobatiformes; family Dasyatidae; genus Hemitrygon; species Hemitrygon akajei. Next base: position 132,126,539 of record NC_133130.1, on the reverse strand, counting down.
GAGACTACCAGCCTCCCCGATGGCCACATCTGCACCTGGTGTATCGAGATGCAGCTGTTTAGAGACTGTGTAAGGGAACTGGAGCTGCATCTCGATGACCTTCGGCTTGTTAGGGAAAGTGAGGCAGTGAGAGACAGGAGCTACAGGGAGGTAGTCACCTCAAGGCTACAGGAGACAGATAGATGGGTGACTGTCGGGAGAGGAAAGCGAGTACTTCAGATAGTGGAGAGCACACCCGTGCCCAGCCCCTTCAACAATAAATACTCCATTTTGAATAATCTTGGGGGCAGCAATAGCAGCCGTGCCTCTGTTACTGAGTCTGGCCCTGTGGCCCAGGAGGGTAGGGAACTGACAAGGATGGCAGCAGTGATTCGGACTCTATAGTCAGGGGGACAGACAAGTGATTCTGTGAATGCGACAAAGAAACATGGATGATTGTTTGCCTCCCAGGTGCCAGTGTTCGAGATGTTTCTGAGTGTATCCACAATATCCTGAAATGGGAGGGTGAGCAGCCAGAGATCGTGGTACATATTGGTACCAATGACATCGGTAGAGAAAGGGAGGAGGTCCTGAAAACAGAATACAGGGAGTTAGGAAGGAAGCTGAGAAGCTGGATCTCCAGGGTAGTAATCTCGGGATTGCTGCCTGTGTCACATGACATTGAGGATAGGAATAGAATGAGGTGGCAGAGAAATAATTGAAGAATTGGAGGGGGCAGGGATTCAGATTTCTGGATAATTGGAACCTCTTCTGCGGCAGATGTGACCTGCACAAAAGGGGCAGGTTGCACTTGAATCCAAGGGGGACTAATATTCTTGTGGGCAGGTTCACTAGAGCTGTTGGGAGTGGTTTAAACTAATATGGTGGAGCATGGGAACCAGTGTCATAGAGCTGAGGATGAGCCCGCAGGACTGCAAATAGATGATGGGTGTAACCTGAATGTAAGGAAGGACAAGCCTATGATTGGGTACAAATGCAGTCAGAGCAAATTGTACCACTGAGGCAAACTTGTACCACAGAAGAATGCAGTACTGAAGGTGTTGTATTGAAATGTGCTTAGCATTCGGAATAATGTGGATGAACACGTGGCACAATTAGAGATTGGTCAGTATAACATTATGGGCATCACTGAGTCGTGGCTGAAAGAAGGTCATTGTTGGGAGCTTAATATCAAAGGATAAACTTCGTATCGAAAGGACAGGCAGGAAGGGATAGGTAGTGGTGTGGCTCTGCTGGTAAGAGATGGAATTACATCATTAGAAATAGGTGACATAGGGTCAGAGAAGGTTGAAACTTTGCGGGTGGGGTTAACGTACTGCAAGGGTGAAAAAACACCATTATGGGAATCGTATATAGGCCTCCAAATAGGAGCCAAAATGTGGGGTTGAGATTGTACAGGGAGCTGAAAAAGGAATGTAATAAGGGTAATGTCAGAACTGTAAATGAGGGCAAACTAGCCAATAATATAAAGCAGGAACCATCGTGCAGACTATTATCTAAATGGGCAGAAGGTTCAAACAGCAGAGGTACAGAGGTACTTAGGAGTCCTTGTACAAGACTCCCAGAAGGTAAATTTACAGGATGCCAGAGAGCATTGAATCTGTGGAATGCTCTGTCACAAACTGTGGTGGAGAACAAGCCCGTGGGAATGTTTAAACCAGAAATTGATAGACTCCTGATCAGTCAGGGCATCAAAGAATATGGCAAGGGGACAGGTGTATGGAGTTGGTGGGGCATCCAGGATGAGCCATGATGGAATGACAGAGCAGACTTGATGGGCTGAATGGTACAATACTGCAGACACAACAACGGTGAGGTACGAGGCTGAAGAGGGGCAAACCACTGCAGATGCTGGAATGCTGAGGAACATCAATACCACAGATAAAACTATGGTGAGGTACAAAGCACAGGAGAAATATAAATCTGCAGATACTGTGATGTTGAGGTACAAGGCACAGGAAAGATACAATTCCGCAGATACAGGAATGGTGAGTTACAAAGCACAGGAGAAATACAATACTGCAGAGTCCGGAAAGATGAGGTACGAAGCACGGGGGAATACAATACCACTGGTGCTGGAGCAGTGAGGTACAAGGCAGAGGAGAAATGAAATACCACATACACAAGAATAGAGAATTTTAAAGCACAGTAGAACTACAATACTGCAGATGATGGACTGGTGAGGTAGAAAGCTCATGGAAATACAACAGTGCAGATGCTGGAATTGCGAGGTAGAATGTACAAGAGACATACAATACTGCAGATGTTGCAATGGTGAGGTACACGAGAGTGGAGAATAACAATACAGCAGCTGTGTCAGCCAAAATAGCTCAGTTGGGAGAGCGTGAGACTGAAGATCTAAAGGTCCCTGGTTCAATACCGGGTTTCGGCATGGGAACGGACATATTTATTGACACCATGATAGCATTGCAGTTAGTGTGACACTATTACAGCTTGTGGCACCAGAGTTCAATTTTGGTATCCTCTGTAAGTAACGTCCTTCCCTTCTACACAGTCCCTCCATCGAAAGGCAGACTGGTTAGTAGGTTAATTGTGTTTTTAAACCATTTCACAATTAGCTTAGGCTTAAATCAATGGATTCCTGGGTGGAACAGCTGGGTGGGTCTGATGGGCCTGTTCTGTGCTCTATCTCTCAATAAAATAAAATAAATAGTATTTTGTAGTGGTGAGGGACGAGGCGAAGAGCTGTAAAAAGCAGGAGGTTTTCTCGGCGCACGTCGTTGATTGGAGTACTACGCAGATGCAGTAGAGGCGTTCACGTCAGGCAAAAACCTTTAAAAACCCAGTCTGAATAAAAGTGTGGTACCGTCTCGTGGAGCGGTCATCATCAGAGTGGTCTGAGTCAGAGTGGTAAGGCTTTGGCTCAACAGGGCTTCAGCAAGAACAGGCAGGAGCAAGGTAAGTAGGTAATATCACTCCTTATTTATTATTTAACTCTGAGAGAATGGGGGTATGTCTACAGGGCCAATGTTCTGTTCGGGATGTCACATGTGGGATTTACACGAGACTACCAGCCTCCCCGATGGCCACATCTGCACCAGGTGCATCGAGATGCAGCTCCTTAGAGACTGTGTAAGGGAACTGGAGCTACAGCTCAATGATCTTTGGCTTGTTAGGGAAAGTGAGGCAGTGAGAGACAGGAGCTACAGGGAGGTAGTCACCCCAAGGCTACAGGAGACAGATAGATGGGTGACTGTCGGGAGAGGAAAGCGAGTACTTCAGATAGTGGAGAGCACACCCGTGCCCAGCCCCTTCAACAATAAATACTCCATTTTGAATAATCTTGGGGGCGGGGGACCTACCTGGGTGAAACAATAGCAGCCGTGCCTCTGGCACTGAGTCTGGCCCTTGCGGCCCAGGAGGGTAGGGAACTGACAAGGATGGCAGCAGTAATCGGCGACTCTATAGTCAGTGGGACAGACAGGTGATTCTGTGGATGTGACAAAGAAACACGGATGGTAGTTTGCCTCCCAGGTGCCAGGGTTCGTGATGTTTCTGAACGATTCCACAATATTCTGAAATGGGAGGGAGAGCTGCAAGAGTTCAAGTCCATATTGGTACCAATGACATGGGTAGAGAAAGGAAGGAGGTCCTGAAAACAGAATACAGGGAGTTAGGAAGGAAGCTGAGAAGCAGGACCTCAAGGGTTGTAATCTTGAGATTGTTGCCTGTGCCACACGACAGTGAGGATAGGTATAGAATGAGGTGGCAGATAAATGTGTGGGTGAAGAATTGGAACAGGAGGCAGGGATTCAAATTTCTGGATATTTAAGATCTCTTCTGCGGCATTTGTGACCTGTATAAAAGGGACGGTTTGCACTTGAATCCGAGGGGGACCAATATTCTTGTGGGCAGGTTCACTAGAGCTGTTGGGAGAGGTTTAAACTAATATGGTGGCTAATGGGAACTAGCTTGATAGAGCTGAGGATGAGCCCGCAGGTTTACAAGTAGATGATGGATGTAATATGAATTTAAGGAAGGACAAGCCAGTGATTGGGTACAAATGCAGACAGAGCAAAGAGTTAAATTGTCCCACAGTGGCAAAATTGAAAAGGGTGAAGAATGCAGGACTGAAGGTGTTGTATTTAAATGGCTTAGCATTCAGAAAAAGGTGGATGAACTCATGGTGCAATTAGAGATTGGTCAGTATCAAGTTGTGGGCATCACTGAGTTGTGGCTGAAAGAAGGTTATTGTTGGGAGCTTATCATCAAAGGATAAACTTTGTATCAAAAGGACAGGCAGGAAGGGATAGATAGTGGTGTGGCTCTGCTGGTAAGAGATGGAATTACATCTCTAGAAATAGGTGACATAGGGTCAGAGAATGTTGAATCTTTGCGGGTGGGGTTAACATACTGCAAGGGTGAAAAATCACCATTATGGGAATCATATGTAGGCCTCCAAATAGTAGCCAAAATGTGGGGTTGAGATTGCACAGGGAGCTGAAAAAGGAATGTAATAAGGGTAATGTCACATTTGTAAATGAGGGCAAACTAGCCAATAATATAACGCAGGAACAATAGTGCAGACTATTATCTAAATGGGGAGAAGGTTCAAACAGCAGAGGTACAGAGGCACTAGGGAGTCCTTGTACAAGACTCCCAGAAGGTAAATTTACAGGATGCCAGAGAGCATTGAATCTGTGGAATGCTCTGTCACAAACTGTGGTGGAGAACAAGCCCGTGGGAATGTTTCAGCAGAAGTTGATAGATTCCTGATCAGTCAGGGCATCAAAGAATATGGCAAGGAGACAGGTGTATGGAGTTGGTGGGGCATCCAGGATGAGCCATGATGGAATGACAGAGCAGACTTGATGGGCTGAATGGTACAATACTGCAGACACAGCAATGGTGAGGTACGAGGCTGAAGAGGGGCAAACCACTGCAGATGCTGGAATGCTGAGGAACATCAATACCACAGATGAAGCAATGGTGAGGTACAAAGCACAGGAGAAATATAAATATGCAGATACAGTGATGTTGAGGTTAAAGGCAGAGGAAAGATACAATAACGCAGATACAGCAACAGTGAGTTACAAAGCACAGAATGAATACAATTCTGCAGATACAGGAATGGTTAATGCAGAAGAAAAGCACAATTCCACATTTACTGGGACATTGAGGCTGAAAGCACAGGAGAAATACAATACTGCAGAGTCCGGAAAGGTGAGGTATGAAGCACGGGGAAATACAATACCACTGGTGCTGGAGCAGTGAGGTACAAGGCAGAGGAGAAATAAAATACCACATACACAAGAATAGAGAGTTTTAAAGCACAGTAGAACTACAATACTGCAGATGATGGACTGGTGAGGTTCAAAGCTCATGGAAATACAACAGTGCAGATGCTGGAATTGTGAGGTAGAATGTACAAGAGACATACAATACTGCAGATGATGGAACGATGAGATAAAGAACAGTGGAGAATAACAATACAGCAGCTGTGTCAGCCGAAATAGCTCAGTTGGGAGAGCGTTAGACTGAAGATCTAAAGGTCACTGGTTCAATCCTGGTTTTGGCACTAGAGGTTGTTTATTGGGCACCATGGTAACAGCAGTTAGTGGAACACTACTGAAGCGTTTGATTTCAGAGTTCAATTCTGACATCCTCTGTAAGTAGGTTTGAAAGTCCTTCCAGTGGGCACATGGGTTTCTGCTGGGGAGCTGCAGTTTGCTCCCACAGTCCAAAGATGTACTGGTTAGTAGTTTAACTGATTATTTTAAAGCATTCCACAATTGGGTTAGAGTTAAATCAGTGGATTCCTGGGCGGCTGGCATGAATCCATTGATTTAACCCTAACCTGATCGTGGAGCGGTGCAGCCTGGTGGGCCAGACGGGCTCATTGTGCCCTGTAGATCTCAGTAAAATAAAATAAATAATATTCTGTACTGGTGTGGGTCGAGGGAATGGAAAACACTATTCTGCAGATACAGCAATGGTGGGGTAGAAGACAGAGGTGTGTACAATACCGCAGATAGAGAAAAGGTCAGGTTTAAAGCATGGGGATACTGCAGATGCTGCAATGGTGGGGTAGAAGACAGAGGAGTGTGCAATACCACAGACAGAGGAATGATCAGGTTTAAAGCACGGGGAAATACAATACTGCAGATGCTGCAATGGTGAGGTACACGAGAGTGGAGAACAACAATACTGTAGCTGTGTCAGCTGAAGTAGCTCAGTTGAGCTCCTCATGGTCTCACCATTAGAGAACTGGAGCTGCAGCTCGAAGACCTTTGGCTCATTAGGGAAAGTGAGGCAGTGATAGACAGGAGCTACAGGGAGGTGGTCAGCCCAAGGGTACAGGAGACAGATAAATTGGTGACAGTCAGGAAAGGGAATGGAGAACATCAGATAGTGGAGAGCACCCCTGTGACCACCCCCTTCAACAATAAATACTTCATTTTAAGCATTGTTGGGGGGTGGGGGTTCCTACAACAGAGGCCATGCCTTTGGCACTGAGTCCGGCCCTGTGCCTCAGAAGGGTGGGGAACTGAAGAGAATGGCATCAGTAATAGGGGACTCTATAGTCAGGGGACAGATAGGCAATTCTGTTGCCTCGATAAAGAAACACGGATGGCAGTTTGCCTCCCAGGTGCCAGGGTTTGTGATGTTTATAGGCACTTCCACAATATCCTGAAATGGGAGGGTGAGCAGCCAGAGGTCGTGGTACATATTGGTACCAATGACATGGGTAGAGAAACGGAGGAGGTCCTGAAAACAGAATTCAGGGAGTTAGGAAGGAAGCTGAGAAGCAGGACCTCAAGGGTCGTAATCTCGGGATTGCTGCCTGTGCCACACAACAGTGAGGATAGGAGTAGAATGAGGTGGCAGATAAATGTGTGGGTGAAGAATTGGAGCAGGGGGCAGGGATTCAGATTTCTGGACATTTAAGATCTCTTCTGCGGCAGATGTGACCTTTACAAAAGGGACGGGTTACACTTGGATCCGAGGAGGACCAATATTCTTGTGGGCAAGTTTACTAGTGCTGTTGGAGTGGTTTAAACTAATATGGTGGGGAATGGGAACCAATATGATAGATCTGAGGATGAGCCCGCAGGTTTACAAGTAGAAGATGGGTGTAACATGAACGTAAGGAAGGACAAGACAGTGATTGGGTACAAATGCAGACAGAGCAAAGAGTTAAATTCTACCACAGAGGTAAAATTCACAAGGGTGTAGAATGCAGGACTGAAGATGCTGTATTTAAATGCACTTAACTTTCTGAATAAGCTGGACAAACTCGTGGCGCAATTGGTCGGTATGAAATTGTGGCTGAAAGAAGGTTATTGTTGGGAGTTTAATATCAAAGGATATACTGTATGGAAAGGACAGACAGGAAGGCAAGGGCAGTGGTGTGGCTCTGTTGGTAAGAGATGGAATTACATCTTTGGAATGAGCTGATATAGGTTCAGAGAATGTTGAAACTTTGTGTGTGGGTTTACAAACTACAAGGGTAAAAAAAACCATTATGGAAATCATATGTAGGCCTTCAAATAGTAGCCAAGGTGTGGAGTTGACATTGCACAGGGAGCTGAAACAGGAATGTAATAAGGGTAATGTCAGAACTGTAAATGAGGGCAAACTAGCCAATAATATAAAGCAGGAACAATAGTGCAGACTATTATCTAAATGGAGAGAAGGTTCAAACATCAGAGCTACAGAGATACCTAGGAGTCCTTGTACAAGACTCCCAGAAGTTAAATTTACAGGTTGCCACAGAGCAGTGAACCTGTGGAATGCTCTGCCACAGATGGTGGAGGACAAGCCTGTGGAAATGTTTAAGCAGAAGTTGATAGATTGCTGATCTTTCAGATCATCGAAGGATATGGCAAGAAAGCAGATGTATGTAGTTGAAGGTGATCCAGGATCAGCCATGATGGAATGACAGAGCAGACTCAATGGGCTGAATGGTCTAATTCTGTTCCCATCTCTTATGGTCGTAGGCACAGGAAAGATACAATACTGCAGATGCAGCAAAGATGAGGTATAAGGCTGAGGAGAATCACAGTTCTGCAGATACAGGAATGGTGAGGTATAAAGAACTACAATTCTGCAGATGCTGGGAAGGTGAGGTACAAGACAGAGCAAAACTACAATGCTGCAGATGCCACAATGGTGAGTTACAAGGCAGAGGAGGAGCAAAATACTGCAGATAGTTCAATGGTGAGGTACACGGCAGGTGAGTATACAATACCGCAGATAGAGGAATGTTGGAGGTATAGAGCACAGGGAAAATACTGCAGATGATGGAATGGTGAGATGAAGAAAAGCGGAGAACAACAATACATCATTTTTTGGACACCATGGTAACAGCAGTTAGTGCAACACTATTGCAGCTCACTTGATTTCAGAGTTCCATTCTGCCATCCTCTGTAAGTAGGTTTGAAAGTCCTTCCCATGTGCATATGTGTTTCTTCCGGGGTGCTGCAGTTTGCTCCCACAGTCCAAAGACGTACTGGTTAGTAGTTGAACTGATTATTTTAAAGCATCCCATGATTGGGTCAGAGTTAAATCAGTGGATTCCTGGGTGGCCTGAATCCACCGATTTAACCCTAACCTGAATGTCGGGCGGCTCAGCTTGGTGGGCTGGACGGACCCGTTGTGCGCTGTCGGTCTCAATAAAATAAAATAAATAATATTCTGTGATAGTGAGGGTCAAGGGACAGGAGAACTACAATACTGCAGATACAGGAATGATGAGTTACAAAGCACAGAAGTAATGCAATTCCGCAGATACAGGAATGGTGAGGTTAAGGCAGAGGAGAATCACAATTCCACATTTACTGGAACGTTGAGGCTCAGAGCGCAGGAGAAATACAATACTGCAGAGTCCGGAAAGATGAGGTACGAAACACAGGGAAAAACAATACTGCAGATGCTGCAATGGTGAGGTACACAAGAGTGGAGAACAAGAATACAGAAGCTGTGTCAGCCAAAATAGCTCAGTTGGAAGAGCGTTAGACTGAAGATCTAAAGGTCGCTGGTTCAATACTGGGTTTTGGCACTGGGAGTTATTTATTGGCATTCTGATAGCATAGCAGTTAATGTGACACTATTACTGCTTGTGGCTTTAGAGTTTGGAATTCAATTGTGGCATCCTCTAAGTAAGTTTGTATGTCCTTCCCATGTACACAGTCCCTCTGTCCAAAGCCAGACTGGTCGGTAGGTTAATTGTATTTTTTAAACCATACCACAATTAGGTTTAGGTTAAATCGGTGGATTCCTGGGTGGATCAGCTGGGTGGGACGAACAGGCCTGTTCTATGCTCTACCTCTCAATAAAATAAAATAAATAATATTCTGTAATGGTGTGGGATGAGTCGAAGAGCATTAAAAATCAGAAGGTTTTTATAGTGACAGTCATTGATTGGAGTACTGTGCAGACTCAGTAGAGGCATTTCCGTGCAAGTCCGGCAAAAAGCTTTAAAAACCGTCTCCACAAAAGAGGAGTTCCGTCTCGTGGAGCGGTCATCATCAGAGTGGTCTGAGTCAGGGTGGTAAGGTTTCGGCTCAACAGGGTTTTGGCAAAAGATGGGAGCAAGGCAAGTAGGTAAGTTTATTCCTTACTTCTTGTTTCTTTTTTTTCTTATTTACTTGTTGAGAGAATAGGGGGCATGTCTGAAGGGTCAGTGTTCTGTACTGGGTGTCAGATGTGGGATTTCCATGAGAATACCAGCCTTCCCAATGTCCACATCTGCCCCTGGTGCATCGAGAAGCAGTTCCTTAGAGACCGTGTTAGGGAACTGGAGCTGCAGCACATTGACCTTTGGGTAATTAGGGAATTTGAGGAAGTGATAGGAGCTACAGGGAGGTAGTCACCCCAAGGCTACAGGAGGCAAATAAATGGGTGACTGTCAGGAGAGGGACAGGAGAGCTTCAGATAGTGGAGAGCACCCCTGTGGCCAGCCCCTTCAATGATAAATACTCCATTTTGAGCACTGCTGGGGGGAGGATGGAAAGCTCCCTGGGGGAAGCAACAGCGGATGTGACTCTGGCACTGAGTCCGGCCCCGTGTCTCAGGAGGGTGGGGAATTGACAAGGATGGCAGCTGTAATTGAGGACTCTATAGTTAGGGGGACAAACAGGTGATTCTGTGGACGTGACAAAGAAACACAGATGGTAGCTTGCCTCCCAGGTGCCAGGGTCTGTGATGTTTCTGAACTGAGAAGGTGAGCAGCCAGAGGTCGTGGTACAAATTGGTACCAACAACATCAGTAGAAAAGGGAGGAGGTCCTGAAAACAGAATACAGGAAGTTAGGAAGGAGGCTGAGAAGGAAGACCTCAAGGGTACTAATCTCCAGTTTGCTGCCTGTGCCACGTGACATTGAGAATAGGGACAGAATGAGTGGACAGAGAAATGAGTGATTGAAGAATTGCAGCAGGAGGCAGAGATTCAGATTTCTAGATAATTGGGACCTCTTCCGCGGTGGTGTGACCTGCAGAAAAGGGACGGGTTGCACTTGAATCTGAGGGGGTCCAATATTCTTGCAGGCAGATTCACTAGAGCTGTTGGGAGTGGTTTCAACTAATATGATGGGGAATGGGAGCCAGTGTGATGGAGCTGAGGGTAAGCCAGCAAGTAAAGATGGGTGTAAACATAACGTAAGGAAGGACAAGGCAGTGATTGGGTACAAATGCCGACAGAGCAAAGAGTTAAATTGTACAACAGAGGCAAAATTCACAAGGGTGTAGAATGCAGGACTGAAGGAGCTGTATTTAATTGAGCTTAACATTTGGAATAAGCTGGATGAACTCGTTGCGCAATTGGTCAGTATGAAGTTGTGAGCATCACTGATTTGTTGCTGAAAAAACATCAAAGTTGGGAGCTTAACATCAAAGGATATACTTTGTATTGAAAGGACAGACAGGAAGGGATAGGCAGTGGTGTGGCTCTGCTGGTAAAAGATGGAATTACATCTTTAGAAAGTTGACATAGGGTCAGAGAATGTTGAATCTTGCAGGTGGGGTCAACAAACTGTAAGGGTAAAAAAAACATTATGGGAATCATATACCGTATAGGCCTCCAAATAGTAGCCAAGATGTGGGGTTGAGATTGTACAGGGAGCTGTAAAAGGAATGTAATAAGGGTAATGTCACAACTGTAAATGAGGGCAAACTAGCCAATAATATAAAGCAAGAACAATAGTGCAGACCCATTGTCAAAATGGAGAGAAAGTTCAAACATCAGAGGTACAGAGACAAATTTACAGGTTGCCACAGAGTAGTGAATCTGTGGAATTCTCTGCCACAGATTGTGCAGGACAAGCCCATGGGTATGCTTAAAGCAGAAGTTGAGAAATTCCTGATTGGTCAGCGCAACAAAGGATATGGCAAGGAGGCAGTCGTATGGAGTTGAAGGGGATGCAGGATCAGCCATGCTGGAATGACAGAGCAGACTCAATGGGCTGAATGGCCTAATTCTGCTCCAATCTCTTATGGTCTAAGGCACAGGAAAGGTACAATACTGCAGATGTAGCAACGGTGAGATGGAAGGCTGAGGAGAATCACATTTCTGCAGATACAGGAACGGTGAGGTACAAAGCACAGGGACGTTCAATGTCACAGATAATGGGAGGATGAGGTTTTAAGAGGAGAAGATCTACATATGCTGGAATACTGAGGTACAAGGCAGAGCAGAACCACAATGCCGCAGATACAGCAACAGTGAGGAACCAGGCAGAGGAGGAGCAAAATACTGCAGATAGTTCAATGGTGAGGTACAAGGCAGGTGATTATACAATACTGCAGATAGAGGAACATTGGAGGGACAAAGCTCAAGAGAAATACAATACTGCAGGTGATGGAACTGTGAGGTACAAAGCAGAAGGGAAATATAATACTGCATATGCTGCAACGGTGAGATAAAGAACAGTGGAGAATAACAATACTGTCTAAGCTGAAATAGCTCAGCTGGGAGAGCGTTAGACTGAAGATCTAAAGGTCCCTGGTTCAATCCCGGGTTTTGGCACTGGGACTTGTTTATTGGGCCCCACTTTAGTGTGACTCTATAACAACTTGTGTTGTAAGCGTTCAGAGTTTGGAGTTCAAATTGCAATGTCTTGTGTAAATGAGTTTGCAATTCCTTCCATTATTCACATGGGTTTCCTCCGGCTGCTCTGGTTTTCTGCCACGGTCCAAAGACGTACTGATTATAGGTGAATTGATAACTTAAATCATCACAAGATTAGGGTATAGTTAAATCAGAGCATTCTTGGTCAGCACAGTTTGGTGGGCTAGAAGTTCCTGTTCTTCACTAGATCTCTCAATCAAATAAAATAAATAATATTCTGTAACGGTGAGGGATGAGGGAGTGGAGGATGACAATACCACAGATACAGCAACAGTGAGGTTTGAAGCAGAGGGGAAATACAGATACTGGAACAGTGAGTTAATGCGGATATATCAGTCAAAGTAGCTCAGTTGGGAGAGTGTTAGACTGAAGATCTAAAGGTCCCTGGTTCAATCCTGGGTTTCGGCACTGGGACTTGGTTATTGATCACATAGTAGCTCAGGGCATCAGAGTTTGGAGTTCAATTGTGGCATCCTTTGTTCACAGGTTTGTACATCCATCCCTTATACACAGCCTCTCCAAAGGTAGTATGGTTAGTAGGTTAATTGTATTTGTTAAACTGTACCACAATTAGATTAGTGTTATAGACAATAGACAATAGGTGCAGAAGTAGACCATTCGAGCCTGCACCGCCATTCTGAGATCATGGCTGATCATCTACTATCAATTCCCGGTTCCTGCCTTGTCCCCATATCCCTTGATTCCCCTATCCATAAGATACCTATCTAGTTCCTTCTTGAAAGCATCCAGAGAGTTGGCCTCCACTGCCTTCTGAGGCAGTGCATTCCACACCCACACAACTCTCTGGGAGAAGAAGTTTTTCCTTAACTCTGTCCTAAATGACCTACCCCTTATTCTCAAACCATGCCCTCTGGTACTGGACTCTCCCAGCATCTGGAACATATTTCCTGCCTCTATCTTGTCCAATCCCTTAATAATCTTATATGTTGCAATCAGATCCCCTCTCAATCTCCTTAATTCCAGCGTGTACAAGCCCAGTCTCTCTAACCTCTCTGCGTAAGACAGTCCAGACATCCCAGGAGTTAACCTCGTGAATCTACGCTGCACTTCCTCTACAGCCAGGATATCCTTCCTTAACCCTGGAGACCAAAACTGTACACAATACTCCAGGTGTGGTCTCACCAGGGCTCTGTACAAATGCAAGAGCATTTTCTTGCTCTTGTACTCAATTCCCTTTGTAATAAAGGCCAACATTCCATTAGCCTTCTTCACTGCCTGCTGCACTTGCTCATTCACCTTCAGTGACTGATGAACAAGGACTCCTAGATCTCTTTGTATTTCTCCCTTACCTAACTCTACACCGTGTTCCTGGGTGTCAATAAAATAAATATTATTATGTAATGGTAACCGTCGAAGAGCTTTAAAAATCGGGAGGTTTTGTTGGTGGGATTTGTTGATTGGAGTACTGTATATATACAGTGGAAGCATTCCCATGCAAGTCCTGCAAAAAGCTTTAAAAACCCAGTCTGCATAAAAGAAGGGTCCTGTCTAATGGAGCGGTCATCATCAGAGTGGTCTGAGTCAGAGTGGTAAGGCTTTGACTCAACAGGGCTTTGGCAAGAACAGGTGGAAGCAAGGTAAGTAGGTAAGTTCACTCCTCACTCCTTACTTAAATAAGAACTCCAGATCTTATTTAACTGTTGAGATAATAGGAGGTGCAGGGATTCAGATTTCTGGATAATTGGGAGCTCTTCAGCCGCAGTCTGGTGTTTGGGGGGGGGGGGGTGGGCTACTGCACAGGACTGAAAGGGGGTTGTGAATTTAGTCAGCTCCATCTTGCGTACTAAACTACAAAGAACCCAGGACATCTTCAGGGAGCGGTGTCTCAGAAAGGCAGTGTCCATTATTAAGGTCCTCCAGCACCCAGGGCATGCCCTTTTCTCACTGTTACCATCAGGTAGGATGTACAGAAACCTGAAGGCACACACTCAATGATTCAGGAACAAATTTTTCCCCTCTGTCATTCATTTCCTAAATAGCCATTTAACCCACAAATACTGCCTCTCTTTTTTCTTATACATTATTTCTGTTTTTGCATGATTTTAAAGTATTCAATATATGTAATACGGTAAATTGATTTTTTTATTTGTTCTTATTTTTTCTTCTTCTTCTATATTATGTATTGCATTGAACTGCTGCTGCTAAGTTAACAAATTTCAGGACACATGCCGGTGATAATAAACCTGATTCTGATTCTGAGATTCTGGAAGGGTGAGGTTTAAGGAACTACAATACTGCAGAAGCTGGAATGGTGAGATACCATACAGAGGGAAATACAATACTGCAGATACTGGCATGCTGAGGTACAAGACAGAGGGAAATACAATACTGCAGATACTGGAATGCTGAGGTACAAGACAGAGGGAAATACAATACTGCAGATACTGGAATGCTGAGGTACAAGACAGAGGGAAATACAATACTGCAGATACTGGCATGCTGAGGTACAAGACAGAGGGAAATACAATACTGCAGATACTGGCATGCTGAGGTACAAGATAGAGATGAACCACAAAAATGCAGCTATATCAGCCGAAGCAGCTCAGCTGGGAGAGCGTTAGACTGAAGATCTAAAGGTCCCTGGTTCAATCCCGGGTTTCGGCACTGTTACATATTTATTGGCACTGCGATAGTATAGCAGTTAGTGTGACACTATTTCAGCTCGTAGAGTCAGAGTTTGGAATTCAGTTGTGACATCTTGTGGAAGTAAGTTTGTCCATCCTTCCCATGTACACAGTCCCTCTGTCCAAAGACAGACTGGTTAGTAGGTTAGTTGTATCTTTAAACCGTACAATAATTAGGTTACGGTTAAATCGGTGGAGTCCTGGGTGGAACAGCTGAGTGGGCCAGACGAGCCTGTTCTGTGCTCTACCTCTCAATAAAATAGAATGAATAATATTCTGTAGAGGTGAGGGACAAGGTGAAGAGCTTTAAATAAGTAGGAGGTTTTCTCGGTGCGCATCGTTGATTGGAGTACTGCGCAGATGCAGTAAAAGCGTTCACATCAGGCAAAAAGCTTTAAAAACCCAGTCTGTGTAAAAGAGGGGTATCGTCTAATGGAGCGGTCATCATCAGAGTGGTCTGAGTCAGAGTGGTAAGGCTTTGGCTCAACAGGACTTCGGCAAGAACAGGCAGAAGCAAGGTATGTAGGTAATCTCACTCTTTATTTATTATTCAAATCTGGAGAGAATAGGGTGTATGTCTACAGGGCCAGTGTTCTGTTCTGGGTGTCAGATGTGGGATTTCCGTGAGACTGCCAGCCTCCCCAGTGGCCACTTCTGCACCTGGGTCATCGAGATAAAACTCCTTAGAGACTGTGTTAGGGAACTGGAGCTGTATCTCGATGACCTTCGGCTTGTTAGGGAAAGTGAGACAGTGATAGACAGGAGCTAGAGGGAGGTAGTTACCCCAAGGCTACAGGAGACAGATAAATGGGTGACTGTCAGGAGAGGGAAGGGAGAACTTCAGATAGTGGAGCGCACCCCTGTGACCGGACCCTTCAACAATAACTACTCCATTTGAGTACTGTTGGGGCGGGGGGCGGGATCTACATGGGGGAAGTGACAGTGGCCGTGTCTCTGTCACTGAGTCTGGCCCTGTGGATCAGGAGGGTAGGGAACTGACAAGGATGGCAGCAGTAATCAGGGACTCTATAGTTAGGGGGACAGACAGGTGATTCTGTGGACGTGACAAAGAAATATGGATGGTAGTTTATCTCACAGAAGTCAGTGTTTGTGTTGTTTCTGAGCGTGTCCACAATATCCTGAAATGGGAGTGTTATGAATGATGAATAGACCTGATGGACAATGGGGTACAGAGTTAACCATTCCCCTCCTGAGAAACATGAACTATTGCTGTTGCTATGCTGACCATGAGAAAGAGAGACAGAAAAACAAGCAAGAACATCAGCGACAGATAAGAGAGAGGGGGAAATTGCTGATTAACCGTATTATGACTCCTTTTTTGAATTATTTACTGTTTCGCTGCAAGGACAATAGTTTGCTCATAAACATTCCTCAGTGGACTGCAGGAGTGGCCTAATTTGATGGACACAGTCATTCAGGAGTGATGGATAGCTGAGTCCCCGTTGGTAGGGATAAAAGACAGGTCTGGAGAGACACCCTCCAGACACGCCAGTGGACACTGATCGAGTGTTGGAACCCACAAGAAAGGTGGGGGCTTCGGAGACCGAACCAGGAGGTCGGTCATTAAGGCTATCAGTGTAAAAGCAGGGCCGGTGGGGACTTGTGTGTGTGTCCACTCATGCCAGAGTGATGAGTCCACCACAGAAGAATGGTCTAGTAGAAGGACAGAGAGGTCATAACTGAATGACCACACCGATACGATGGATTAAGAAAGCAAAGGAAGGTTTGGCTGCTGTAGCTGTTACAGCTCGTTCGCTCTCTCTCTCTCTCTCTCTCTCTCTCTCTCTCTCTCTCTCTCTCTCCAACGATTACAATACAACAACCATAACTACATCAGCACTCATGAACTGAACTGAACTTTATACTTTTCTATGACAATTTATTTACCCCTAGACATCGATAGAGCTTGTTTATTATAGATTATTATTATTCCTACACTTTTAGGTTTATTACTGCTAACTGGTTTTATATGTATATTTGCATGATTGATATGGTTTTGCTTATTTTTATTAATAAACACCTTTAGTTTGGTACCACCAGACTCCAACGAATTCTTCTTTCTCTGCTGGTTAGACACCCAGTTACGGGGTACGTAACAAATTGGGGGCTCGTCTCAGGATTTGATTACCAAATTAGGGGGTCAGTGAATCGGGATAAAAGTCCCTTATCTGATCTGGTTGTGAGATTAACCAGATGGGAAACCAGCAGAGATGGACATTGTCAAATTTTTAAAAGACCCGACTGCGGGGGCATTAGAGGTTGCCAGGAAGGCTGAATTGGTGAATGTTGTGAAACGATTAGATCTCCCAGAGGTGAAATCATCGATGAGAAAGGTGGATATACAGAGATAAATAGCTATGCATTATATATCCAAGGGTGTGTTCACACCAGATGAATTGGACCTGTTCCCTGAGAGGAAACCAGCCGTGAGGTTCAGTTAGAGATAGAAAAATTAAAGTTGGCTGAGAAAGAGAAACAGAGGAAGCATGAACTTTGGATAAGGCAGCTGGAAACAGAGGAGGAAGAAAGGAAAGCTGAAAGGAAGAGAGAGGAAGAAAGGAAAGCTGAAAGGAAGAGAGAGGAGAAAGAAAGGAAGAGAGAGGAGGAAGAAAGGAAAGCTGAAAGGGATGCTGAAAGGAGGAAAGAGGAGGAAGAAAGGAAGAGAGAGGAGGAAGAAAGGAGGAGAGAGGAGGAAGAAAGGAAGGCTGAAAGGAGGAGAGAGGAGGAAGAAAGGAAAGCTGAATGGAGGAGAGAGGAGGAAGAGAGGAGGAAGAAGGGGATGCTGAAAGGAGGAAAGAGTTGGCTGAAAGGGAGAAGGAAGAAGCTGAAAGGCAGAAGGAGGAAAGGGAGAAAGAGAGGCAGCATGCGCTGGAAATAGAGAGGTTAAAGGTACAGCAGGGAAGAGACCGGGTGGCAGACCCAAATGAGGGGTTCAAGATTAGTCAGGAGATCCTGTTGGTACCTCCATTCGAGGAGATGGATGTCGATAAGTTCTTCCTTCATTTTGAGAAAGTGGCTGTGAATCAGAACTGGCCTGAGAGAAAATGGGCTGTTCTGGTACAGAGCGTACTTAGGGGGAAGGCTCAGCAAGTGTATTCGGCATTGTCCATGGATGAGTCTAAGGATTATGAGGAAGTAAAAAGGGCTGTACTCAGGATTTACGAGTTGGTGCCAGAGGCATACCGGCAGAAGTTCCGGAACTTGAGAAAACCGTGGACCCACACGTACTTAGAGTTCGCCCGTGAGATGCAAATGTATTGTGAGCGTCGGTGCGCCTCAAGAGGGGTTGATGAAGATTATGATAAACTGTTACAGTTAATACTGATGGAGCAATTTAAAAGTTGTATCCCTGAGAGTATGAAGACATACTTGGATAAGAAGGAGACAGAGACTCTGTCTGCAACTGCCAAGTTAGCGGACGAGTACGCCTTAACCCACAAGTCAAAGTTTTCCTCAAATAAGAGTTACCAGAGAGGCAGTAGGGACGGCAGAGAAAGCCCACCGGCTAAGGCAGAGAATAAGCCGGGAGCTAGTGGAAAAGGTGAGAAGGAGGTGGAAAAGCAGGTTGGCAGGAAGTTTCCTAGCTTTACCTGTTATAATTGTGGGAAAGCAGGCCATGTAGCATCTAAGTGCTTTGCTCCGAAGAAGGAGACAGGAAAAGGGAAAGCAGCAATCCCTACAGGTTGCATTGAGTCGTCCAGCAGATGGATGAGGAAGGCAAAGGTAGATAGAGTATGAGAGGGGCGTGAGAAATTTATTTCGGAAGGGACGGTGTCTGTGAAAGAAGGAGAAACCCCAGTTCCAGTGAGGATCTGGAGAGATACTGGGGCTGATCAGTCATTGATCCTAAGGAAGGTCCTAGATTTCGGTCCTGAAACTGGAGAGGTTGTATTAAGAGGTATAGGAAAAGGGACAGAAGCTGTACCTTTGCACAGGATCGTTTTAAAATGTGACCTGTATCTGGACCAGTCGAAATAGGGGTGCGGTCAGAATTACCGAGAGGCGGCGTGGACGTCCTTCTTGGTAATGATTTAGCAGGTGGTGACGTGTATTCAGCAGTGAAATTAACAAGCCAGCCTGTGAGTGTTGAGGACCCGCCCCTAGATTCCAAGATCTATCCCGCATGTGCGATCACTCGCAGCATGTCAAGAAAGGCGGCTGAGAAAGGAGCCAGTTTAAATCAGTCCAGTATTGATTTGGCTGAGACGTTTTTACCGACCCTATACCAAGAGGGGTTAGGGGATGGTAAGACAGAGAATAGGGAGGTGAAAGAGAGTAAAGGAGAGGAGGTAGATCTACCCTTAGCAAGGAGGGAATTTATAGAGGCACAGAGTAAAGATGAGAAACAGATATGGCAGTTAGAAGGTCCGGGGTTGGACACGGATGATCTATCTGGCTTGACAGAGCAGTTTGCAGTTTGAAGAATTTAAATGTGTTCCTGATAATGATGTGAGGGCTGTCCTAGATGAAAAGGATGCCGCTACCTTGAGGGAGTCTGCTGGGTTGGCAGACGAAATTGTTTTAACCCGTAGGGTTGAGTTTACTCCAAAGGGGAGTTGCCCAGAGAGTAACTGGGAGGATCAGGGGAACTTAGAATTTGAAAAGGGGACTGGTATTGAAAGCCTGGAAGAGGTAGATGTCTCATTTGAGTGTGTTCAGGGTGTGGATGCACAGGGTACTGAACCTAGTATTGAAACTCAGGAAAAGTCTGAGGTATCTGTTTTAGTTGAAAAGGAATGCAGACCTTTTGGGTCAGATGGACTTGGTTCAGTGAAGAAAGGGTTAACCTTGGTAACAGTGGAAAGTGAAAATTTTCAGTTGTTTGTGTTAGAAGGTGTGTTAAAAGTTAATGATGAGATGAAAGCTGGTGATGTGAATATTATTGAAGGAGAAGGGAAAGGTATTGTTCCTAAACTGAATAAAGAAAATTTAAAGTCTGGATTGGTTTTAGAAGGATTGACAAAAGGGAAGGGACCGTTAACTGAACAATGGCTTGTTAACAAGGTGCCTGTGAATCAATTACAGTTTGTTTGGAAATTTAAAGATAAACAACTTGGTGATGTTGTTCAAGTATGTGATTTGGAGAGGCAGAACTTGAAATGTTGTTTTGACCCGAGGGATCATCTGCCGCTGTTAAACTGAAAACAAATGGAATGAAAGGTCCTGAAGATAAAATTAATGACTTGCTTAAAATTAATGAATTGTGTGGAAGTTCAGCAAATGGGCTTAGATTGGAAAACATTGGTGATAAGATAACTCCTGTGAAAGGAGTCTGTGAAGGCCTATTCCACACTGGTGAGCAAGCTAACTACGTGAGAGTTAAGTTGAAAAGGGACAAAGGTTGACAAAATGCCACAGGATCTGGTTTTGAGGGATTCTGACAAAGCATGTGAAAGATAAAAACACCATGGAAGGTTGAATGTTAAGTTTAAAAGTAAAATAGAGATTAGTATTTGCACAAACTTTTATAATGTACCACAATATAATCACACATGTATTGGTTCACACTTTGTAATAGGCACCTAAGCTACGACCACAACCCTTTGGTACTTTTGACTTAATATGAAAAATACAAATAGGAGGTTACTAAGTTGGAGTCTGTTGTTACAGGAATTTGATATTAAGATACAACATATTAAAGGGAGTGACAATGTAATTGCTGATTGTTTATCTAGATGTTAATTTGAACGTGTATCTGTATTATTTTAGTAGTTAAGACAACTACTGTATTTGTTAAACTCTGTAATTCAGTCATGTGCTTTATTAGTTAATTTTCCCCCTGGTGAAAATTCCCAGAAGGATGGGGGTGTTATGAGAGATGAACAGACCTGATGGACAATGGGGTACAGAGTTAATCATTCCCTTCCTGAGAAACACGAACTATTACTGTTGCTATGCTGACCATGAGAAAGAGAGACAGAAAAACAAGCAAGCACATCGGCGACAGATAAGAGAGAGGGGGAAATTGCTGATTAACCATATTGTGACTCCTTTTTGAATTATTTACTGTTTCGCTGCAAGGACGATAGTTTGCTCATAAACATTCCTCAGTGGACTGAAGGAGTGGCCTTATTTGATGGACACAGTCATTCAGGAGTGATGGATAGCTGAGTCCCCGTTGGTAGGGATAAAAGACAGGTCTGGAGAGACACCCTCCAGACACGCCAGTGGATACTGATCGAGTGTTGGAACCCACAAGAAAGGTGGGGGCTTCGAAGACTGAACCAGGAGGTCGGTCAGTAAGGCTATCAGTGTAAAAGCAGGGCCGGTGGGGACTTGTGTGTGTGTCCACTCATGCCAGAGTGACGAGTCCACCACAGAAGAACGGTCTAGCAGAAGGATGGAGAGGTCATAACTGAATGACCACCATGAAACGACGGATTAAGAAAGCAAAGGAAGGTTTGGCTGCTGTAGCTGTTACAGCTCGTTCGCTCTCTCTCTCTCTCTCTCTCTCTCTCTCTCTCTCTCTCGCTCTCTCTCTCTCTCTCTCTCCAACGATTACAATACAACAACTATAACTACATCAGCACTCATGAACTGAACTGAACTTTATACTTTTCTATGACAATTCATTTACTCCTAGACATCGATAGAGCTTGTTTATTATTGATTATTATTATTCCTACACTTTTAGGTTTATTACTGCTAACTGGTTTTATATGTATATTTGCATGATTGATATGGTTTTGCTTATTTTTATTAATAAACACCTTTAGTTTGGTACCACCAGACTCCAATGAATTCTTCTTTCTCTGCTGGTTAGACACCCAGTTACGGGGTACGTAACAGGAGGGTGAGCAGCCAGAGGTCGTGGTACGTATTGGTACCAATGACATGGGTAGAGAAAGGGAGGAGGTCCTGTAAACAGAATACAGGGAGTTAGGAAGGAAGCTGAGAAGCAGGACCTCAAGGGTTGTAATCTTGAGATTGTTGCCTGTGCCACACGACAGTGAGGATAGGTATAGAATAAGGTGGCAGATAAATGTGTGGGTGAAGAATTGGAGCAGAGTACATGGATTCAGATTTCTGGATAATTGGGACTTCCTGCGGCATGTGTGGCCTGTATAAAAGGGACAGGTTGCACTTGAATCGGAGGAGGACCAATATTCTTGTGGGCAGGTTCACTAGAGCTGTTGGGAGGGGTTTAAACTAATATGGTGGGGCATGGGAACCAGTGTGATAGAGCTGAGGATGAGCCAGTGGGTTTACAAGCTGATGATGGATGTAACATGAATGTAAGGAAGGACAAGCCAATGATTGGGTACAAATGCAGACAGAGCAAAGAGTTAAATTGTACAACAGAGGCAAAATTCAAAAGGATGAAGAATGCAGGACTGAAGGTGCTGTATTGAAATCTGCTTTGCATTCAGAATGATGTGGCTAAACTCGTGGTGCAATTAGAGATTGGTCAGTATGAAGTTGTGGGCATCACTGAGTCGTGGCTGAAAGAAGGTCATTGTTCGGAGTTTAATATCAAACGATGTACTTTGTATGGAAAGGACAGGCAGAAGGCATAGGCAGTGGTGTGGCTCTGCTGGTAAGAGATGGAATTACATCTCTAGAAAGAGGTGACATCGGGTCTGAGAATGTGGGGTCAACAAACCTCAAGGGTGAAAAAAAACCATTGTGGGAATCATACGTAGGCCTCCAAATAGTAGCCAAGATGTGGAGTTGAGATTGTACAGGCAGCTGAAAAAGGAATGTAATAAGGGTAATGTCACATTTGTAAATGAGGGCAAACTAGCCAATAATATAAAGCAGGAACAATAGTGTGGACTATTATTTAAATGGGGAGAAGATTCAAACATCAGAGGTACAGAGGTACCTAGACTCCCAGAAGGTTAATTTACAGACTGCCACAGAGCAGTGAATCCATGGAATGCTCTGCCACAGGTGGTGGAGGACAAGCCCGTGGGTATGTTTAAAGCAAAAGCTGATAGATTCCTGATCAGTCAGGGCATCAGAGGATATGGCAAGGAAGCTGGTGTATGGAATTGAGATAATGCAGGATCATCCATGATGGAATGACAGAGCAGACTCGATCGGCTGACTGTCCTAATTCTGCTCCCATCTCTTATGGTCTAAGGCACGGAAAAGGTACAATACTGTACATGCAGCAACGGTGAGATGGAAGACTGAGGAGAGTCACAGTTCTGCAGATACAGGAATGGTGAGGGACAAAGCACAGGGCAGCACAATGTCATAGATACTGGAAGGACGTGATTTTAAGGAGAGAAGATCTACATATGCTGGAATACTGAGGTACAAGGCAGAGCAGAACCACAATGCTGCAGATGCTGCAACGGTGAGATAAAGAACCATGGACTATGACAATACAGTAGCTGTGTCAGCCGAAATAGCTCAGTTGGGAGAGCGTTAGACTGAAGATCTAAAGGTCCCTGGTTCAATCCCGGGTTTCGGCACTGGGACTTAATTATTGGGCCCCATGATCACGTAGCAGTTGGTGTGACACTGTTACAGTTTGTAGTAACGGTCAGAGTTTGGAATTAAATTCTGGCATCCTGTGTAAGTAAGTTTGTACGTCCTTCCGATGTACACAGTCCCATTGTCCAAAGCCAGACTAGTTAGTAGGTTAATTGTACTTTTTAAATCGTACCACAATTAAATTGGTGAAGTCCTGGGTGGAACAGCTGGGTAGGCCGGTTGGGCCGGATGGGCCTGTTCTGTGCTCTACCTCTCATAAAATAAAATAAAATGAATAATATTCTGTACTGGTGAGGGACGAGGTGAAGAGCTTTAAAAATCAAAAGGTTTTCTTACTGTTAGTCATTGATTGGAGTACTGTACAGACACAGTAGATGTGTTCCCATTCAAGTTTGGCAAAAAGCTTAAAAAACCCAGTCTGTGTAAAGGAGGGGTATCGTCTAGTGGAGCGGTCTTCATCAGAGTGGTCTGAGTCAGAGTGGTAAGGCTTTGGCTCAATAGGGCTTCGGCAAGAACAGGTGGGAGCAAGGTAAGTAGTAAGTTCACTCTGTACTTCTTGTTTCTTTTTTTTCATATTTAACTATTGAGAGAATAGGGGCATGTCTACAGGGCCAGCGTTCTGTTCTGGGTGTCAGATGTGGGGTTTCCGCGAGACTCCCAGACTCCCCGATGGCCACATCTGCACCTGGTGCATCGAGATGCAGCTGTTTAGAAACTGTGTAAGGGAACTGGAGCTGCATCTCGATGACCTTCGGCTTGTTAGGGAAAGTGAGGCAGTGAGAGACAGGAGCTACAGGGAGGTAGTCACCCCAAGGCTACAGGAGACAGATAGATGGGGAGAGGGAAGGGGAAATGCCAGATAGTGGAGGGCACCCCTGCGGCCATCCCCTTCAACAATAAATACTCCATTTTGAGCATTGGTATTGGGGTGAACCTACCTGGGGGGAAGCAACAGCTGCTGTGCCTCTGGCACTGAGTCTGGCCCTGCTTAGTAGGGGAGGGAACTCTATAGTTAGGGGGTCACATAGGCGATTCTGTGGACGCAACAAAGACACAGAGATGGTAGTCTGCTTCCCAGGTGCCAGGGTTCGTGATGATTCTGAGCCCGTCCACAATATCCTGAAAAGGGAGGGAGAACCACAATCTGACAGATACATCAGCCGAAATAGCTCAGCTGGGAGAGCGTTAGACTGAAGATCTAAAGGTCCCTGGTTCAATCACGGGTTTCGGCACTGGGACTTGTTTATTGGGCCCCATGGTCCCATAGCAGTTGTTGTGACACTATTGCAGCTCGGGGCTTCAGAGTTTGGAGTTCACTTGTGGCATCCTGTATACATAAGTTTATACGTCCTTCACTTGCACAGAGCCCCTCCAAAGATAGTATGGTTAGAAGGTTAATTGTGTTTTTAAACCAGACCAAGAGAAATACAATACTGCAGATGATCGAACACTGAGGTACAAAGCACATGAGAAATACAATACTGTAGATGATCGAACACTGAGGTACAAAGCACATGAGAAATACAATACTGCAGATGATAGAACTGTGAGGTACAAAGCACATGAGAAATACAATACTGCAGATGATCGAACACTGAGGTACAAAGCACATGAGAAATACAATACTGCAGATGATGGAACTGTGAGGTAGAAAGCACAAGAGAAATACAATACTGCAGATGATCGAACACTGAGGTACAAAGCACAAGAGAAATACAATACTGTAGATGCTGTAACAGTGAGATAAAGAACCGTGGAGAATAACAATACTGTAGATGTGTCAGCCGAAATAGCTCAGCTGGGAGAGCGTTAGACTGAAGATCTAAAGGTCCCTGGTTCAATCCCGGGTTTCGGCACTGGGACTTGTTTATTGGGCCCCATGGTCCCATAGCAGTTGTTGTGACACTATTGCAGCTCGGGGCTTCAGAGTTTGGAGTTCACTTGTGGCATCCTGTATACATAAGTTTATACGTCCTTCACTTGTACAGAGCCCCTCCAAAGATAGTATGGTTAGAAGGTTAATTGTATTTTTAAACCAGACCATAATTAGGTTAGGGTTAAATCCGTGGATTTCTGGGTGGCCAGACTGGCATGTTCTGTGCTCTATCCCTCAACTAAATAAAATCACTAATACTCTGTAGTGGTGAGAGATGAGGCAAAGAGCTTTAAAAATCAGGAGGTTTTTCTCAGTGGAAGTTGTTGATTGTAGTAGTGTGCAGATGTGGTCAAAGCGTCCTTGTGCAAGTCCAGAAAAAAGCTTTAAAAACCCAGTCTGCATAAAAGAGGGGTCCCATTTAGTGGAGCGGTCATCATCAGAGTGTTCTGAGTCAGAGTGGTAAGGCTTTGGCAAGAACAGGTGGGAGCAAGGTAAGTAGGTAAGTTCATTTCTTACTTCTTGTTTTTTGTTTATTTAATTGTTGAGAGATTAGGGGGCAAGTCTACAGACTCGGAGTTCTGTTCTGGGTGTCAGATGTGGGATTTCCGTGAGACTCCCAGGATCCCCTATGGCCACAGCTGCACCTGGTGCATCGAGATGCAGTTCCTTAGAGACCGTGTTAGGGAACTGGAGCTGCAGCACATTGACCTTTGGGTAATTAGGGAATTTGAGGAAGTGATAGGAACTACAGGGAGGAAGTCACCCCAAGGCTACAGGAGGCTGATAAGTGGGTGACTGTCAGGAGACAGAAGGGAGAACTTCAGATAGTGGAGAGCACCCCTGTGGCCAGCCCCTTCAAAGATAAATACTCCATTTTGAGCGCTGCAAAGGGTGGGGGGAGGATGGAAAGCTCCCTAGGGGAAGCAACAGCGGATGTGACCCTGGAACTGAGTCTGGCCCCGTGTCTCAGGAGGGTAGGGAACTGACAAGGATGGCAGCTGTAATAAAACTAATATGGTGGGGAATGGGAGCCAGTGTGATGGAGCTGAGGATAAGCCAGCAAGTAGATGATGGGTATAACATGAATGTAAGGAAGCACAAAACTGTGACTGGGTACTAATGCAGACAGAGCAAAGAGTTAAATTGTACCACAGAGGCAAAATTCACAAGGGTGTAAAATGCAGGACTGAAGGTACTGTATTAAAATGTGCTCTTTATTATACTTGTGGCACAGTTGTCCGGTGTGAAGTTGTGGGCATCATTGAGTTGTTGTTGAAGAAAGGTCAAAGTTGGGAGCTGAACATCAAAGGATATTCTTTGTATTGAAAGGACAGACAGGAAGGCAAGGACGGTGATGTGACTCTGCTGGTTAGAGATGGAATTACATCTTTAGAAAGAGGTGACTTAGGGTCAGAGAATGTTGAATCTTACAGGTGGGGTCAACAAACTGCAAGGCTAAAAAAAAACATTATGGGAATCATATACTGTACAGGCCTCCAAATAGTAGCCAAGGTGTGGAGTTGAGATTGTACAGGGAGCTGAAAAAGGAATGTAATAAGGATAATGTCACAACTGTAAATGAGGGCAAACTAGCCAATAATATAAAGCAGGAACAATAGTGCAGACCATATCTAAATCGGGAGAATGTTCAAACATCAGAGGTACTTAGGAGTCCTCGTGCAAGATTCCCAGAAGATTAATTTTCAGATTGCCACAGAGTAGTGAATCTGTGGAATGCTCTGCCACGGATGGTGCAGGACAAGCAAGTGGGTATGTTTAAACCAGAATTTGATAAATTCCTGATTGGTCAGGGTATCAAAGGATATGGCAAAGAGGCAGGCGTATGGAGTTGAAGGGGAATGCAGGATCAGCCATGGTGGAATGACAGAGCAGACTCAATGGGCTGAATGGCCTAATTCTGCTCCAATCTCTTATGGTCTAAGGCACAGGAAAGGTACAATACTGCAGATGCAGCAATGGTGAGATGGAAGACTGAGGAGAGTCACAGTTCTGCAGATACAGGTATGGTGAGGGACAAAGCACAGGGCAGCACAATGTCATAGATACTGGAAGGACGTGATTTTAAGGAGAGAAGATCTACATATGCTGGAATACTGAGGTACAAGGCAGAGCAGAACCACAATGCTGCAGATACAGCAACGGTGAGGAACCAGGCAGAGGAGGAGCAAAATACTGCAGATGCTGGAACGGTGAGGTACAAAGCACAAGAGAAATACAATACTGCAGATGATGGAACGGTGAGGTACAAAGCACAAGAGAAATACAATACTGCTGATGCTGCAGCGGTGAGATAAAGAACCATGCAGAATAACAATACAGTAGCTGTGTCAGCCGGAATAGCTCAGTTGGGAGAGCGTTAGACTGAAGATCTAAAGGTCCCTGGTTCAATCCCGGGTTTCGGCACTGGGACTTAATTATTGGGCCCCATGATCACGTAGCAGTTGGTGTGACACTGTTACAGTTTGTAGTAACTGTCAGAGTTTGGAATTAAATTCTGGCATCCTGTGTAAGTAAGTTTGTACGTCCTTCCGATGTACACAGTCCCATTGTCCAAAGCCAGACTAGTTAGTAGGTTAATTGTACTTTTTAAATCGTACCACAATTAAATTGGTGAAGTCCTGGGTGGAACAGCTGGGTGGGCAGGATGAGCCTGTTCTGTGCTCTACCTCTCATAAAATAAAATAAAATGAATAATATTCTGTACTGGTGAGGGACGAGGTGAAGAGCTTTAAAAATCAAAAGGTTTTCTTACTGTTAGTCATTGATTGGAGTACTGTACAGACACAGTAGATGTGTTCCCATTCAAGTTTGGCAAAAAGCTTAAAAAACCCAGTCTGTGTAAAGGAGGGGTATCGTCTAGTGGAGCGGTCATCATCAGAGTGGTCTGAGTCAGAGTGATAAGGCTTTGGCTCAATAGGGCTTCGGCAAGAACAGGTGGGAGCAAGGTAAGTAGTAAGTTCACTCTGTACTTCTTGTTTCTTTTTTTTCATATTTAACTATTGAGAGAATAGGGGCATGTCTACAGGGCCAGCGTTCTGTTCTGGGTGTCAGATGTGGGGTTTCCGCGAGACTCCCAGACTCCCCGATGGCCACATCTGCACCTGGTGCATCGAGATGCAGCTGTTTAGAAACTGTGTAAGGGAACTGGAGCTGCATCTCGATGACCTTCGGCTTGTTAGGGAAAGTGAGGCAGTGAGAGACAGGAGCTACAGGGAGGTAGTCACCCCAAGGCTACAGGAGACAGATAGATGGGGAGAGGGAAGGGGAAATGCCAGATAGTGGAGGGCACCCCTGCGGCCATCCCCATCAACAATAAATACTCCATTTTGAGCATTGGTATTGGGGTGAACCTACCTGGGGGGAAGCAACAGCTGCTGTGTCTCTGGCACTGAATCTGGCTCTGCTTAGTAGGGGAGGGAACTCTATAGTTAGGGGGTCACATAGGCGATTCTGTGGACGCAACAAAGACACAGAGATGGTAGTCTGCTTCCCAGGTGCCAGGGTTCGTGATGATTCTGAGCCCGTCCACAATATCCTGAAAAGGGAGGGAGAACCACAATCTGACAGATACATCTGCCGAAATAGCTCAGCTGGGAGAGCGTTAGACTGAAGATCTAAAGGTCCCTGGTTCAATCCCGGGTTTCGGCACTGGTACTTGTTTATTGGGCCCCATGGTCCCATAGCAGTTGTTGTGACACTATTGCAGCTCGGGGCTTCAGAGTTTGGAGTTCAATTGTGGCATCCTGTATACATAAGTTTATAAGTCCTTCACTTGTACAGAGCCCCTCCAAAGATAGTATGGTTAGAAGGTTAATTGTGTTTTTAAACCAGACCAAGAGAAATACAATACTGCAGATGATCGAACACTGAGGTACAAAGCACATGAGAAATACAATACTGCAGATGATGGAACTGTGAGGTACAAAGCACAAGAGAAATACAATACTGCAGATGATCGAACACTGAGGTAGAAAGCACATGAGAAATTCAATACTGCAGATGATCGAACACTGAGGTACAAAGTACATGAGAAATACAATACTGCAGATGATGGAACTGTGAGGTACAAAGCACAAGAGAAATACAATACTGCAGATGATCGAACACTGAGGTACAAAGCACAAGAGAAATGCAATACTGTAGATGCTGTAACAGTGAGATAAAGAACCGTGGAGAATAACAATACTGTAGATGTGTCAGCCGAAATAGCTCAGCTGGGAGAGCGTTAGACTGAAGATCTAAAGGTCCCTGGTTCAATCCCGGGTTTCGGCACTGGGACTTGTTTATTGGGCCCCATGGTCCCATAGCAGTTGTTGTGACACTATTGCAGCTCGGGGCTTCAGAGTTTGGAGTTCACTTGTGGCATCCTGTATACATAAGTTTATACGTCCTTCACTTATACAGAGCCCCTCCAAAGATAGTATGGTTAGAAGGTTAATTGTATTTTTAAACCAGACCATAATTAGGTTAGGGTTAAATCGGTGGATTTCTGGGTGGCCGGACTGGCATGTTCTGTGCTCTATCTCTCAACAAAATAAAATCACTAATACTCTGTAGTGGTGAGAGATGAGGCAAAGAGCTTTAAAAATCAGGAGGTTTTTCTCAGTGGAAGTTGTTGATTGTAGTAGTGTGCAGATGTGGTCAAAGCATTCTTGTGCAAGTCCAGAAAAAAGCTTTAAAAACCCAGTCTGCATAAAAGAGGGCTCCCGTTTAGTGGAGCGGTCATCATCAGAGTGTTCTGAGTCAGAGTGGTAAGGCTTTGGCTCAACAGGGTTTTGGCAAGAACAGGTGGGAGCAAGGTAAGTAGGTAAGTTCATTTCTTACTTCTTGTTTTTTGTTTATTTAATTGTTCAGAGATTAGGGGGCATGTCTACAGACTCGGAGTTCTGCTTTGGGTGTCAGATGTGGGGTTTCTGTGAGACTCCCAGGCTCCCCGATGGCCACAGCTGCACCTGGTGCATCGAGATGCAGTTCCTTAGAGACCGTGTTAGGGAACTGGAGCTGCAGCACATTGACCTTTGGGTAATTAGGGAATTTGAGGAAGTGATAGGAACTACAGGGAGGAAGTCACCCCAAGGCTACAGGAGGCTGATAAATGGGTGACTGTCAGGAGACGGAAGGGAGAACTTCAGATAGTGGAGAGCACCCCTGTGGCCAGCTCCTTCAAAGATAAATACTCCATTTTGAGCACTGCAAAGGGTGAGGGGAGGATGGAAAGCTCCCTAGGGGAAGCAACAGTGGATGTGACTCTGGAACTGAGTCTGGCCTCATGTCTCAGGAGGGTAGGGAACTGACAAAGATGGCAGCTGTAATAAAACTAATATGGTGGGGAATGGGAGCCAGTGTGATGGAGCTGAGGATAAGCCAGCAAGTAGATGATGGGTATAACATGAATGTAAGGAAGCACAAAACTGTGACTGGGTACTAATGCAGACAGAGCAAAGAGTTAAATTGTACCACAGAGGCAAAATTCACAAGGGTGTAAAATGCAGGACTGAAGGTACTGTATTAAAATGTGCTCTTTATTATACTTGTGGCACAGTTGTCCGGTGTGAAGTTGTGGGCATCACTGAGTTGTTGTTGTTGAAGAAAGGTCAAAGTTGGGAGCTGAACATCAAAAGATATACTTTGTATTGAAAGGACAGACAGGAAGGCAAGGGCAGTGATGTGACTCTGCTGGTTAGAGATGGAATTACATCTTTAGAAAGAGGTGACATAGGGTCAGAGAATGTTGAATCTTACAGGTGGGGTCAACAAACTGCAAGGGTAAAAAAAACATTATGGGAATCATATACTGTACAGGCCTCCAAATAGTAGCCAAGGTGTGGAGTTGAGCTTGTACAGGGAGCTGAAAAAGGAATGTAATAAGGGTAATGTCACAACTGTAAATGAGGGCAAACTAGCCAATAATATAAAGCAGGAACAATAGTGCAGACCATTATCTAAATGGGGAGAATGTTCAAACATCAGAGGTACTTAGGAGTCCTCGTGCAAGATTCCCAGAAGATTAATGTACAGATTGCCACAGAGTAGTGAATCTGTGGAATGCTCTGCCACAGATGGTGCAGGACAAGCAAGTGGGTATGTTTAAACCAGAATTTGATAATTTCCTGATTGGTCAGGGTATCAAAGGATATGGCAAGGAGGCAGGCGTATGGAGTTGAAGGGGAATGCAGGATCAGCCATGGTGGAATGACAGAGCAGACTCAATGGGCTGAATGGCCTAATTCTGCTCCAATCTCTTATGGCCTAAGGCACAGGAAAGGTACAATACTGCAGATGCACCAATGGTGAGATGGAAGACTGAGGAGAGTCACAGTTCTGCAGATACAGGAATGGTGAGGGACAAAGCACAGGGCAGCACAATGTCATAGATACTGGAAGGACGTGATTTTAAGGAGAGAAGATCTACATATGCTGGAATACTGAGGTACAAGGCAGAGCAGAACCACAATGCTGCAGATACAGCAACGGTGAGGAACCAGGCAGAGGAGGAGCAAAATACTGCAGATGCTGGAACGGTGAGGTACATAGCACAAGAGAAATACAATACTGCTGATGCTGCAATGGTGAGATAAAGAACCATGGAGAATAACAATACAGTAGCTGTGTCAGCTGAAATAGCTCAGTTGGGAGAGTGTTAGACTGAAGATCTAAAGGTCCCTGGTTCAATCCCGGGTTTTGGCACTGGGACTTTATTATTGGGCCCCATGATCACGTAGCAGTTGGTGTGACACTGTTACAGTTTGTAGTATCAGTCAGAGTTTGGAATTAAATTCTGGCATCCTGTGTAAGTAAGTTTGTACGTCCTTCCGATGTACACAGTCCCATTGTCCAAAGCCAGACTAGTTAGTACGTTAATTGTACTTTTTAAATCGTACCACAATTAAATTGGTGAAGTCCTGGGAGGAACAGCTGGGTGGGCCGGATGGGCCAGATGGGCCTGTTCTGTGCTCTACCTCTCATAAAATAAAATAAAATGAATAATATTCTGTACTGGTGAGGGACGAGGTGAAGAGCTTTAAAAATCAAAAGGTTTTCTTACTGTCAGTCATTGATTGGAGTACTGTACAGACACAGTAGATGTGTTCCCATTCAAGTTGGGCAAAAAGCTTAAAGAACCCAGTCTGTGTAAAGGAGTGGTATCGTTTAGTGGAGCGGTCTTCATCAGAGTGGTAAGGCTTTGGCTCAATAGGGCTTCGGCAAGAACAGGTGGGAGCAAGGTAAGTAGTAAGTTCACTCTGTACTTCTTGTTTCTTTTTTTTCATATTTAACTATTGAGAGAATAGGGGCATGTCTACAGGGCCAGCGTTCTGTTCTGGGTGTCAGATGTGGGGTTTCCGCGAGACTCCCAGACTCCCCGATGGCCACATCTGCACCTGGTGCATCGAGATGCAGCTGTTTAGAAACTGTGTAAGGGAACTGGAGCTGCATCTCGATGACCTTCGGCTTGTTAGGGAAAGTGAGGCAGTGAGAGACAGGAGCTACAGGGAGGTAGTCACCCCAAGGCTACAGGAGACAGATAGATGGGGAGAGGGAAGGGGAAATGCCAGATAGTGGAGGGCACCCCTGCGGCCATCCCCTTTAACAATAAATACTCCATTTTGAGCATTGGTATTGGGGTGAACCTACCTGGGGGGAAGCAACAGCTGCTGTGCCTCTGGCACTGAGTCTGGCCCTGCTTAGTAGGGGAGGGAACTCTATAGTTAGGGGGTCACATAGGCGATTCTGTGGACGCAACAAAGACACAGAGATGGTAGTCTGCTTCCCAGGTGCCAGGGTTCCTGATGATTCTGAGCCCGTCCACAATATCCTGAAAAGGGAGGGAGAACCACAATCTGACAGATACATCAGCCGAAATAGCTCAGCTGGGAGAGCGTTAGACTGAAGATCTAAAGGTCCCTGGTTCAATCCCGGGTTTCGGCACTGGGACTTGTTTATTGGGCCCCATGGTCCCATAGCAGTTGTTGTGACACTATTGCAGCTCGGGGCTTCAGAGTTTGGAGTTCACTTGTGGCATCCTGTATACATAAGTTTATACGTCCTTCACTTGTACAGAGCCCCTCCAAAGATAGTATGGTTAGAAGGTTAATTGTATTCTTAAACCAGACCATAATTAGGTTAGGGTTAAATCCGTGGATTTCTGGTTGGCCGGACTGGCATGTTCTGTGCTCTATCTCTCAACTAAATAAAATCACTAATACACTGTAGTGGTGAGGGATGAGGCAAAGAGCTTTAAAAATCAGGAGGTTTTTCTCAGTGGAAGTTGTTGATTGTAGTAGTGTGCAGATGTGGTCAAAGCGTCCTTGTGCAAGTCCAGAAAAAAGCTTTAAAAACCCAGTCTGCATAAAAGAGGGGTCCCGTTTAGTGGAGCGGTCATCATCAGAGTGTTCTGAGTCAGAGTGGTAAGGCTTTGGCTCAACAGGGTTTTGGCAAGAACAGGTGGGAGCAAGGTAAGTAGGTAAGTTCATTTCTTACTTCTTGTTTTTTGTTTATTTAATTGTTGAGAGATTAGGGGGCATGTCTACAGAATCGGAGTTCTGTTCTGGGTGTCAGATGTGGGATTTCCGTGAGACTCCCAGGCTCCCCAATGGCCACAGCTGCACCTGGTGCATCGAGATGCAGTTCCTTAGAGACCGTGTTAGGGAACTGGAGCTGCAGCACATTGACCTTTGGGTAATTAGGGAATTTGAGGAAGTGATAGGAACTACAGGGAGGAAGTCACCCCAAGGCTACAGGAGTCTGATAAATGGGTGACTGTCAGGAGACGGAAGGGAGAACTTCAGATAGTGGAGAGCACCCCTGTGGCCAGCTCCTTCAAAGATAAATACTCCATTTTGAGCACTGCAAAGGGTGAGGGGAGGATGGAAAGCACCCTAGGGGAAGCAACAGTGGATGTGACTCTGGAACTGAGTCTGGCCTCATGTCTCAGGAGGGTAGGGAACTGACAAAGTTGGCAGCTGTAATAAAACTAATATGGTGGGGAATGGGAGCCAGTGTGATGGAGCTGAGGATAAGCCAGCAAGTAGATGATGGGTATAACATGAATGTAAGGAAGCACAAAACTGTGACTGGGTACTAATGCAGACAGAGCAAAGAGTTAAATTGTACCACAGAGGCAAAATTCACAAGGGTGTAAAATGCAGGACTGAAGGTACTGTATTAAAATGTGCTCTTTATTATACTTGTGGCACAGTTGTCCGGTGTGAAGTTGTGGGCATCACTGAGTTGTTGTTGTTGAAGAAAGGTCAAAGTTGGGAGCTGAACATCAAAAGATATACTTTGTATTGAAAGGACAGACAGGAAGGCAAGGACGGTGATGTGACTCTGCTGGTTAGAGATGGAATTACATCTTTAGAAAGAGGTGACATAGGGTCAGAGAATGTTGAATCTTACAGGTGGGGTCAACAAACTGCAAGGGTAAAAAAAAACATTATGGGAATCATATACTGTACAGGCCTCCAAATAGTAGCCAAGGTGTGGAGTTGAGATTGTACAGAGAGCTGAAAAAGGAATGTAATAAGGGTAATGTCACAACTGTAAATGAGGGCAAACTAGCCAATAATATAAAGCAGGAACAATAGTGCAGACCATTATCTAAATGGGGAGAATGTTCAAACATCAGAGGTACTTAGGAGTCCTCGTGCAAGATTCCCAGAAGATTAATGTACAGATTGCCACAGAGTAGTGAATCTGTGGAATGCTCTGCCACGGATGGTGCAGGACAAGCAAGTGGGTATGTTTAAACCAGAATTTGATAATTTCCTGATTGGTCAGGGTATCAAAGGATATGGCAAGGAGGCAGGCATACGGAGTTGAAGGGGAATGCAGGATCAGCCATGATGGAATGACAGAGCAGACTCAATGGGCTGAAAGGCCTAATTCTGCTCCAATCTCTTATGGCCTAAGGCACAGGAAAGGTACAATACTGCAGATGCAGCAATGGTGAGATGGAAGACTGAGGAGAGTCACAGTTCTGCAGATACAGGAATGGTGAGGGACAAAGCACAGGGCAGCACAATGTCACAGATACTGGAAGGACGTGATTTTAAGGAGAGAAGATCTACATATGCTGGAATACTGAGGTACAAGGCAGAGCAGAACCACAATGCTGCAGATACAGCAACGGTGAGGAACCAGGCAGAGGAGGAGCAAAATACTGCAGATGCTGGAACGGTGAGGTACAAAGCACAAGAGAAATACAATACTGCTGATGCTGCAATGGTGAGATAAAGAACCATGGAGAATAACAATACAGTAGCTGTGTCAGCCGGAATAGCTCAGTTGGGAGAGTGTTAGACTGAAGATCTAAAGGTCCCTGGTTCAATCCCGGGTTTTGGCACTGGGACTTTATTATTGGGCCCCATGATCACGTAGCAGTTGGTGTGACACTGTTACAGTTTGTAGTATCAGTCAGAGTTTGGAATTAAATTCTGGCATCCTGTGTAAGTAAGTTTGTACGTCCTTCCGATGTACACAGTCCCATTGTCCAAAGCCAGACTAGTTAGTACGTTAATTGTACTTTTTAAATCGTACCACAATTAAATTGGTGAAGTCCTGGGAGGAACAGCTGGGTGGGCCGTATGGGCCAGATGGGCCTGTTCTGTGCTCTACCTCTCATAAAATAAAATAAAATGAATAATATTCTGTACTGGTGAGGGACGAGGTGAAGAGCTTTAAAAATCAAAAGGTTTTCTTACTGTCAGTCATTGATTGGAGTACTGTACAGACACAGTAGATGTGTTCCCATTCAAGTTGGGCAAAAAGCTTAAAGAACCCAGTCTGTGTAAAGGAGTGGTATCGTTTAGTGGAGCGGTCTTCATCAGAGTGGTAAGGCTTTGGCTCAATAGGGCTTCGGCAAGAACAGGTGGGAGCAAGGTAAGTAGTAAGTTCACTCTGTACTTCTTGTTTCTTTTTTTTCATATTTAACTATTGAGAGAATAGGGGCATGTCTACAGGGCCAGCGTTCTGTTCTGGGTGTCAGATGTGGGGTTTCCGCGAGACTCCCAGACTCCCCGATGGCCACATCTGCACCTGGTGCATCGAGATGCAGCTGTTTAGAAACTGTGTAAGGGAACTGGAGCTGCATCTCGATGACCTTCGGCTTGTTAGGGAAAGTGAGGCAGTGAGAGACAGGAGCTACAGGGAGGTAGTCACCCCAAGGCTACAGGAGACAGATAGATGGGGAGAGGGAAGGGGAAATGCCAGATAGTGGAGGGCACCCCTGCGGCCATCCCCATCAACAATAAATACTCCATTTTGAGCATTGGTATTGGGGTGAAC
Organism: Hemitrygon akajei; assembly: GCF_048418815.1. Taxonomy (NCBI): domain Eukaryota; kingdom Metazoa; phylum Chordata; class Chondrichthyes; order Myliobatiformes; family Dasyatidae; genus Hemitrygon; species Hemitrygon akajei. The sequence goes on along the minus strand of NC_133130.1, from coordinate 132,090,161 downwards.
CTACCTGGGGGGAAGCAACAGCTGCTGTGTCTCTGGCACTGAATCTGGCTCTGCTTAGTAGGGGAGGGAACTCTATAGTTAGGGGGTCACATAGGCGATTCTGTGGACGCAACAAAGACACAGAGATGGTAGTCTGCTTCCCAGGTGCCAGGGTTCGTGATGATTCTGAGCCCGTCCACAATATCCTGAAAAGGGAGGGAGAACCACAATCTGACAGATACATCTGCCGAAATAGCTCAGCTGGGAGAGCGTTAGACTGAAGATCTAAAGGTCCCTGGTTCAATCCCGGGTTTCGGCACTGGTACTTGTTTATTGGGCCCCATGGTCCCATAGCAGTTGTTGTGACACTATTGCAGCTCGGGGCTTCAGAGTTTGGAGTTCAATTGTGGCATCCTGTATACATAAGTTTATAAGTCCTTCACTTGTACAGAGCCCCTCCAAAGATAGTATGGTTAGAAGGTTAATTGTGTTTTTAAACCAGACCAAGAGAAATACAATACTGCAGATGATCGAACACTGAGGTACAAAGCACATGAGAAATACAATACTGCAGATGATGGAACTGTGAGGTACAAAGCACAAGAGAAATACAATACTGCAGATGATCGAACACTGAGGTAGAAAGCACATGAGAAATTCAATACTGCAGATGATCGAACACTGAGGTACAAAGTACATGAGAAATACAATACTGCAGATGATGGAACTGTGAGGTACAAAGCACAAGAGAAATACAATACTGCAGATGATCGAACACTGAGGTACAAAGCACAAGAGAAATGCAATACTGTAGATGCTGTAACAGTGAGATAAAGAACCGTGGAGAATAACAATACTGTAGATGTGTCAGCCGAAATAGCTCAGCTGGGAGAGCGTTAGACTGAAGATCTAAAGGTCCCTGGTTCAATCCCGGGTTTCGGCACTGGGACTTGTTTATTGGGCCCCATGGTCCCATAGCAGTTGTTGTGACACTATTGCAGCTCGGGGCTTCAGAGTTTGGAGTTCACTTGTGGCATCCTGTATACATAAGTTTATACGTCCTTCACTTGTACAGAGCCCCTCCAAAGATAGTATGGTTAGAAGGTTAATTGTATTCTTAAACCAGACCATAATTAGGTTAGGGTTAAATCCGTGGATTTCTGGTTGGCCGGACTGGCATGTTCTGTGCTCTATCTCTCAACTAAATAAAATCACTAATACACTGTAGTGGTGAGGGATGAGGCAAAGAGCTTTAAAAATCAGGAGGTTTTTCTCAGTGGAAGTTGTTGATTGTAGTAGTGTGCAGATGTGGTCAAAGCGTCCTTGTGCAAGTCCAGAAAAAAGCTTTAAAAACCCAGTCTGCATAAAAGAGGGGTCCCGTTTAGTGGAGCGGTCATCATCAGAGTGTTCTGAGTCAGAGTGGTAAGGCTTTGGCTCAACAGGGTTTTGGCAAGAACAGGTGGGAGCAAGGTAAGTAGGTAAGTTCATTTCTTACTTCTTGTTTTTTGTTTATTTAATTGTTGAGAGATTAGGGGGCATGTCTACAGAATCGGAGTTCTGTTCTGGGTGTCAGATGTGGGATTTCCGTGAGACTCCCAGGCTCCCCAATGGCCACAGCTGCACCTGGTGCATCGAGATGCAGTTCCTTAGAGACCGTGTTAGGGAACTGGAGCTGCAGCACATTGACCTTTGGGTAATTAGGGAATTTGAGGAAGTGATAGGAACTACAGGGAGGAAGTCACCCCAAGGCTACAGGAGTCTGATAAATGGGTGACTGTCAGGAGACGGAAGGGAGAACTTCAGATAGTGGAGAGCACCCCTGTGGCCAGCTCCTTCAAAGATAAATACTCCATTTTGAGCACTGCAAAGGGTGAGGGGAGGATGGAAAGCACCCTAGGGGAAGCAACAGTGGATGTGACTCTGGAACTGAGTCTGGCCTCATGTCTCAGGAGGGTAGGGAACTGACAAAGTTGGCAGCTGTAATAAAACTAATATGGTGGGGAATGGGAGCCAGTGTGATGGAGCTGAGGATAAGCCAGCAAGTAGATGATGGGTATAACATGAATGTAAGGAAGCACAAAACTGTGACTGGGTACTAATGCAGACAGAGCAAAGAGTTAAATTGTACCACAGAGGCAAAATTCACAAGGGTGTAAAATGCAGGACTGAAGGTACTGTATTAAAATGTGCTCTTTATTATACTTGTGGCACAGTTGTCCGGTGTGAAGTTGTGGGCATCACTGAGTTGTTGTTGTTGAAGAAAGGTCAAAGTTGGGAGCTGAACATCAAAAGATATACTTTGTATTGAAAGGACAGACAGGAAGGCAAGGACGGTGATGTGACTCTGCTGGTTAGAGATGGAATTACATCTTTAGAAAGAGGTGACATAGGGTCAGAGAATGTTGAATCTTACAGGTGGGGTCAACAAACTGCAAGGGTAAAAAAAAACATTATGGGAATCATATACTGTACAGGCCTCCAAATAGTAGCCAAGGTGTGGAGTTGAGATTGTACAGAGAGCTGAAAAAGGAATGTAATAAGGGTAATGTCACAACTGTAAATGAGGGCAAACTAGCCAATAATATAAAGCAGGAACAATAGTGCAGACCATTATCTAAATGGGGAGAATGTTCAAACATCAGAGGTACTTAGGAGTCCTCGTGCAAGATTCCCAGAAGATTAATGTACAGATTGCCACAGAGTAGTGAATCTGTGGAATGCTCTGCCACGGATGGTGCAGGACAAGCAAGTGGGTATGTTTAAACCAGAATTTGATAATTTCCTGATTGGTCAGGGTATCAAAGGATATGGCAAGGAGGCAGGCATACGGAGTTGAAGGGGAATGCAGGATCAGCCATGATGGAATGACAGAGCAGACTCAATGGGCTGAAAGGCCTAATTCTGCTCCAATCTCTTATGGCCTAAGGCACAGGAAAGGTACAATACTGCAGATGCAGCAATGGTGAGATGGAAGACTGAGGAGAGTCACAGTTCTGCAGATACAGGAATGGTGAGGGACAAAGCACAGGGCAGCACAATGTCACAGATACTGGAAGGACGTGATTTTAAGGAGAGAAGATCTACATATGCTGGAATACTGAGGTACAAGGCAGAGCAGAACCACAATGCTGCAGATACAGCAACGGTGAGGAACCAGGCAGAGGAGGAGCAAAATACTGCAGATGCTGGAACGGTGAGGTACAAAGCACAAGAGAAATACAATACTGCTGATGCTGCAATGGTGAGATAAAGAACCATGGAGAATAACAATACAGTAGCTGTGTCAGCCGGAATAGCTCAGTTGGGAGAGTGTTAGACTGAAGATCTAAAGGTCCCTGGTTCAATCCCGGGTTTTGGCACTGGGACTTTATTATTGGGCCCCATGATCACGTAGCAGTTGGTGTGACACTGTTACAGTTTGTAGTATCAGTCAGAGTTTGGAATTAAATTCTGGCATCCTGTGTAAGTAAGTTTGTACGTCCTTCCGATGTACACAGTCCCATTGTCCAAAGCCAGACTAGTTAGTACGTTAATTGTACTTTTTAAATCGTACCACAATTAAATTGGTGAAGTCCTGGGAGGAACAGCTGGGTGGGCCGTATGGGCCAGATGGGCCTGTTCTGTGCTCTACCTCTCATAAAATAAAATAAAATGAATAATATTCTGTACTGGTGAGGGACGAGGTGAAGAGCTTTAAAAATCAAAAGGTTTTCTTACTGTCAGTCATTGATTGGAGTACTGTACAGACACAGTAGATGTGTTCCCATTCAAGTTGGGCAAAAAGCTTAAAGAACCCAGTCTGTGTAAAGGAGTGGTATCGTTTAGTGGAGCGGTCTTCATCAGAGTGGTAAGGCTTTGGCTCAATAGGGCTTCGGCAAGAACAGGTGGGAGCAAGGTAAGTAGTAAGTTCACTCTGTACTTCTTGTTTCTTTTTTTTCATATTTAACTATTGAGAGAATAGGGGCATGTCTACAGGGCCAGCGTTCTGTTCTGGGTGTCAGATGTGGGGTTTCCGCGAGACTCCCAGACTCCCCGATGGCCACATCTGCACCTGGTGCATCGAGATGCAGCTGTTTAGAAACTGTGTAAGGGAACTGGAGCTGCATCTCGATGACCTTCGGCTTGTTAGGGAAAGTGAGGCAGTGAGAGACAGGAGCTACAGGGAGGTAGTCACCCCAAGGCTACAGGAGACAGATAGATGGGGAGAGGGAAGGGGAAATGCCAGATAGTGGAGGGCACCCCTGCGGCCATCCCCATCAACAATAAATACTCCATTTTGAGCATTGGTATTGGGGTGAACCTACCTGGGGGGAAGCAACAGCTGCTGTGTCTCTGGCACTGAATCTGGCTCTGCTTAGTAGGGGAGGGAACTCTATAGTTAGGGGGTCACATAGGCGATTCTGTGGACGCAACAAAGACACAGAGATGGTAGTCTGCTTCCCAGGTGCCAGGGTTCGTGATGATTCTGAGCCCGTCCACAATATCCTGAAAAGGGAGGGAGAACCACAATCTGACAGATACATCTGCCGAAATAGCTCAGCTGGGAGAGCGTTAGACTGAAGATCTAAAGGTCCCTGGTTCAATCCCGGGTTTCGGCACTGGTACTTGTTTATTGGGCCCCATGGTCCCATAGCAGTTGTTGTGACACTATTGCAGCTCGGGGCTTCAGAGTTTGGAGTTCAATTGTGGCATCCTGTATACATAAGTTTATAAGTCCTTCACTTGTACAGAGCCCCTCCAAAGATAGTATGGTTAGAAGGTTAATTGTGTTTTTAAACCAGACCAAGAGAAATACAATACTGCAGATGATCGAACACTGAGGTACAAAGCACATGAGAAATACAATACTGCAGATGATGGAACTGTGAGGTACAAAGCACAAGAGAAATACAATACTGCAGATGATCGAACACTGAGGTAGAAAGCACATGAGAAATTCAATACTGCAGATGATCGAACACTGAGGTACAAAGTACATGAGAAATACAATACTGCAGATGATGGAACTGTGAGGTACAAAGCACAAGAGAAATACAATACTGCAGATGATCGAACACTGAGGTACAAAGCACAAGAGAAATGCAATACTGTAGATGCTGTAACAGTGAGATAAAGAACCGTGGAGAATAACAATACTGTAGATGTGTCAGCCGAAATAGCTCAGCTGGGAGAGCGTTAGACTGAAGATCTAAAGGTCCCTGGTTCAATCCCGGGTTTCGGCACTGGGACTTGTTTATTGGGCCCCATGGTCCCATAGCAGTTGTTGTGACACTATTGCAGCTCGGGGCTTCAGAGTTTGGAGTTCACTTGTGGCATCCTGTATACATAAGTTTATACGTCCTTCACTTATACAGAGCCCCTCCAAAGATAGTATGGTTAGAAGGTTAATTGTATTTTTAAACCAGACCATAATTAGGTTAGGGTTAAATCGGTGGATTTCTGGGTGGCCGGACTGGCATGTTCTGTGCTCTATCTCTCAACAAAATAAAATCACTAATACTCTGTAGTGGTGAGAGATGAGGCAAAGAGCTTTAAAAATCAGGAGGTTTTTCTCAGTGGAAGTTGTTGATTGTAGTAGTGTGCAGATGTGGTCAAAGCATTCTTGTGCAAGTCCAGAAAAAAGCTTTAAAAACCCAGTCTGCATAAAAGAGGGCTCCCGTTTAGTGGAGCGGTCATCATCAGAGTGTTCTGAGTCAGAGTGGTAAGGCTTTGGCTCAACAGGGTTTTGGCAAGAACAGGTGGGAGCAAGGTAAGTAGGTAAGTTCATTTCTTACTTCTTGTTTTTTGTTTATTTAATTGTTCAGAGATTAGGGGGCATGTCTACAGACTCGGAGTTCTGCTTTGGGTGTCAGATGTGGGGTTTCTGTGAGACTCCCAGGCTCCCCGATGGCCACAGCTGCACCTGGTGCATCGAGATGCAGTTCCTTAGAGACCGTGTTAGGGAACTGGAGCTGCAGCACATTGACCTTTGGGTAATTAGGGAATTTGAGGAAGTGATAGGAACTACAGGGAGGAAGTCACCCCAAGGCTACAGGAGGCTGATAAATGGGTGACTGTCAGGAGACGGAAGGGAGAACTTCAGATAGTGGAGAGCACCCCTGTGGCCAGCTCCTTCAAAGATAAATACTCCATTTTGAGCACTGCAAAGGGTGAGGGGAGGATGGAAAGCTCCCTAGGGGAAGCAACAGTGGATGTGACTCTGGAACTGAGTCTGGCCTCATGTCTCAGGAGGGTAGGGAACTGACAAAGATGGCAGCTGTAATAAAACTAATATGGTGGGGAATGGGAGCCAGTGTGATGGAGCTGAGGATAAGCCAGCAAGTAGATGATGGGTATAACATGAATGTAAGGAAGCACAAAACTGTGACTGGGTACTAATGCAGACAGAGCAAAGAGTTAAATTGTACCACAGAGGCAAAATTCACAAGGGTGTAAAATGCAGGACTGAAGGTACTGTATTAAAATGTGCTCTTTATTATACTTGTGGCACAGTTGTCCGGTGTGAAGTTGTGGGCATCACTGAGTTGTTGTTGTTGAAGAAAGGTCAAAGTTGGGAGCTGAACATCAAAAGATATACTTTGTATTGAAAGGACAGACAGGAAGGCAAGGGCAGTGATGTGACTCTGCTGGTTAGAGATGGAATTACATCTTTAGAAAGAGGTGACATAGGGTCAGAGAATGTTGAATCTTACAGGTGGGGTCAACAAACTGCAAGGGTAAAAAAAACATTATGGGAATCATATACTGTACAGGCCTCCAAATAGTAGCCAAGGTGTGGAGTTGAGCTTGTACAGGGAGCTGAAAAAGGAATGTAATAAGGGTAATGTCACAACTGTAAATGAGGGCAAACTAGCCAATAATATAAAGCAGGAACAATAGTGCAGACCATTATCTAAATGGGGAGAATGTTCAAACATCAGAGGTACTTAGGAGTCCTCGTGCAAGATTCCCAGAAGATTAATGTACAGATTGCCACAGAGTAGTGAATCTGTGGAATGCTCTGCCACAGATGGTGCAGGACAAGCAAGTGGGTATGTTTAAACCAGAATTTGATAATTTCCTGATTGGTCAGGGTATCAAAGGATATGGCAAGGAGGCAGGCGTATGGAGTTGAAGGGGAATGCAGGATCAGCCATGGTGGAATGACAGAGCAGACTCAATGGGCTGAATGGCCTAATTCTGCTCCAATCTCTTATGGCCTAAGGCACAGGAAAGGTACAATACTGCAGATGCACCAATGGTGAGATGGAAGACTGAGGAGAGTCACAGTTCTGCAGATACAGGAATGGTGAGGGACAAAGCACAGGGCAGCACAATGTCATAGATACTGGAAGGACGTGATTTTAAGGAGAGAAGATCTACATATGCTGGAATACTGAGGTACAAGGCAGAGCAGAACCACAATGCTGCAGATACAGCAACGGTGAGGAACCAGGCAGAGGAGGAGCAAAATACTGCAGATGCTGGAACGGTGAGGTACATAGCACAAGAGAAATACAATACTGCTGATGCTGCAATGGTGAGATAAAGAACCATGGAGAATAACAATACAGTAGCTGTGTCAGCTGAAATAGCTCAGTTGGGAGAGTGTTAGACTGAAGATCTAAAGGTCCCTGGTTCAATCCCGGGTTTTGGCACTGGGACTTTATTATTGGGCCCCATGATCACGTAGCAGTTGGTGTGACACTGTTACAGTTTGTAGTATCAGTCAGAGTTTGGAATTAAATTCTGGCATCCTGTGTAAGTAAGTTTGTACGTCCTTCCGATGTACACAGTCCCATTGTCCAAAGCCAGACTAGTTAGTACGTTAATTGTACTTTTTAAATCGTACCACAATTAAATTGGTGAAGTCCTGGGAGGAACAGCTGGGTGTGCCGGATGGGCCAGATGGGCCTGTTCTGTGCTCTACCTCTCATAAAATAAAATAAAATGAATAATATTCTGTACTGGTGAGGGACGAGGTGAAGAGCTTTAAAAATCAAAAGGTTTTCTTACTGTCAGTCATTGATTGGAGTACTGTACAGACACAGTAGATGTGTTCCCATTCAAGTTGGGCAAAAAGCTTAAAGAACCCAGTCTGTGTAAAGGAGTGGTATCGTTTAGTGGAGCGGTCTTCATCAGAGTGGTAAGGCTTTGGCTCAATAGGGCTTCGGCAAGAACAGGTGGGAGCAAGGTAAGTAGTAAGTTCACTCTGTACTTCTTGTTTCTTTTTTTTCATATTTAACTATTGAGAGAATAGGGGCATGTCTACAGGGCCAGCGTTCTGTTCTGGGTGTCAGATGTGGGGTTTCCGCGAGACTCCCAGACTCCCCGATGGCCACATCTGCACCTGGTGCATCGAGATGCAGCTGTTTAGAAACTGTGTAAGGGAACTGGAGCTGCATCTCGATGACCTTCGGCTTGTTAGGGAAAGTGAGGCAGTGAGAGACAGGAGCTACAGGGAGGTAGTCACCCCAAGGCTACAGGAGACAGATAGATGGGGAGAGGGAAGGGGAAATGCCAGATAGTGGAGGGCACCCCTGCGGCCATCCCCTTTAACAATAAATACTCCATTTTGAGCATTGGTATTGGGGTGAACCTACCTGGGGGGAAGCAACAGCTGCTGTGCCTCTGGCACTGAGTCTGGCCCTGCTTAGTAGGGGAGGGAACTCTATAGTTAGGGGGTCACATAGGCGATTCTGTGGACGCAACAAAGACACAGAGATGGTAGTCTGCTTCCCAGGTGCCAGGGTTCCTGATGATTCTGAGCCCGTCCACAATATCCTGAAAAGGGAGGGAGAACCACAATCTGACAGATACATCAGCCGAAATAGCTCAGCTGGGAGAGCGTTAGACTGAAGATCTAAAGGTCCCTGGTTCAATCCCGGGTTTCGGCACTGGGACTTGTTTATTGGGCCCCATGGTCCCATAGCAGTTGTTGTGACACTATTGCAGCTCGGGGCTTCAGAGTTTGGAGTTCACTTGTGGCATCCTGTATACATAAGTTTATATGTCCTTCACTTGTACAGAGCCCCTCCAAAGATAGTATGGTTAGAAGGTTAATTGTATTCTTAAACCAGACCATAATTAGGTTAGGGTTAAATCCGTGGATTTCTGGTTGGCCGGACTGGCATGTTCTGTGCTCTATCTCTCAACTAAATAAAATCACTAATACACTGTAGTGGTGAGGGATGAGGCAAAGAGCTTTAAAAATCAGGAGGTTTTTCTCAGTGGAAGTTGTTGATTGTAGTAGTGTGCAGATGTGGTCAAAGCGTCCTTGTGCAAGTCCAGAAAAAAGCTTTAAAAACCCAGTCTGCATAAAAGAGGGGTCCCGTTTAGTGGAGCGGTCATCATCAGAGTGTTCTGAGTCAGAGTGGTAAGGCTTTGGCTCAACAGGGTTTTGGCAAGAACAGGTGGGAGCAAGGTAAGTAGGTAAGTTCATTTCTTACTTCTTGTTTTTTGTTTATTTAATTGTTGAGAGATTAGGGGGCATGTCTACAGAATCGGAGTTCTGTTCTGGGTGTCAGATGTGGGATTTCCGTGAGACTCCCAGGCTCCCCAATGGCCACAGCTGCACCTGGTGCATCGAGATGCAGTTCCTTAGAGACCGTGTTAGGGAACTGGAGCTGCAGCACATTGACCTTTGGGTAATTAGGGAATTTGAGGAAGTGATAGGAACTACAGGGAGGAAGTCACCCCAAGGCTACAGGAGTCTGATAAATGGGTGACTGTCAGGAGACGGAAGGGAGAACTTCAGATAGTGGAGAGCACCCCTGTGGCCAGCTCCTTCAAAGATAAATACTCCATTTTGAGCACTGCAAAGGGTGAGGGGAGGATGGAAAGCACCCTAGGGGAAGCAACAGTGGATGTGACTCTGGAACTGAGTCTGGCCTCATGTCTCAGGAGGGTAGGGAACTGACAAAGTTGGCAGCTGTAATAAAACTAATATGGTGGGGAATGGGAGCCAGTGTGATGGAGCTGAGGATAAGCCAGCAAGTAGATGATGGGTATAACATGAATGTAAGGAAGCACAAAACTGTGACTGGGTACTAATGCAGACAGAGCAAAGAGTTAAATTGTACCACAGAGGCAAAATTCACAAGGGTGTAAAATGCAGGACTGAAGGTACTGTATTAAAATGTGCTCTTTATTATACTTGTGGCACAGTTGTCCGGTGTGAAGTTGTGGGCATCACTGAGTTGTTGTTGAAGAAAGGTCAAAGTTGGGAGCTGAACATCAAAAGATATACTTTGTATTGAAAGGACAGACAGGAAGGCAAGGACGGTGATGTGACTCTGCTGGTTAGAGATGGAATTACATCTTTAGAAAGAGGTGACATAGGGTCAGAGAATGTTGAATCTTACAGGTGGGGTCAACAAACTGCAAGGGTAAAAAAAAACATTATGGGAATCATATACTGTACAGGCCTCCAAATAGTAGCCAAGGTGTGGAGTTGAGATTGTACAGAGAGCTGAAAAAGGAATGTAATAAGGGTAATGTCACAACTGTAAATGAGGGCAAACTAGCCAATAATATAAAGCAGGAACAATAGTGCAGACCATTATCTAAATGGGGAGAATGTTCAAACATCAGAGGTACTTAGGAGTCCTCGTGCAAGATTCCCAGAAGATTAATGTACAGATTGCCACAGAGTAGTGAATCTGTGGAATGCTCTGCCACGGATGGTGCAGGACAAGCAAGTGGGTATGTTTAAACCAGAATTTGATAATTTCCTGATTGGTCAGGGTATCAAAGGATATGGCAAGGAGGCAGGCGTACGGAGTTGAAGGGGAATGCAGGATCAGCCATGATGGAATGACAGAGCAGACTCAATGGGCTGAAAGGCCTAATTCTGCTCCAATCTCTTATGGCCTAAGGCACAGGAAAGGTACAATACTGCAGATGCAGCAATGGTGAGATGGAAGACTGAGGAGAGTCACAGTTCTGCAGATACAGGAATGGTGAGGGACAAAGCACAGGGCAGCACAATGTCACAGATACTGGAAGGACGTGATTTTAAGGAGAGAAGATCTACATATGCTGGAATACTGAGGTACAAGGCAGAGCAGAACCACAATGCTGCAGATACAGCAACGGTGAGGAACCAGGCAGAGGAGGAGCAAAATACTGCAGATGCTGGAACGGTGAGGTACAAAGCACAAGAGAAATACAATACTGCTGATGCTGCAATGGTGAGATAAAGAACCATGGAGAATAACAATACAGTAGCTGTGTCAGCTGAAATAGCTCAGTTGGGAGAGTGTTAGACTGAAGATCTAAAGGTCCCTGGTTCAATCCCGGGTTTTGGCACTGGGACTTTATTATTGGGCCCCATGATCACGTAGCAGTTGGTGTGACACTGTTACAGTTTGTAGTATCAGTCAGAGTTTGGAATTAAATTCTGGCATCCTGTGTAAGTAAGTTTGTACGTCCTTCCGATGTACACAGTCCCATTGTCCAAAGCCAGACTAGTTAGTACGTTAATTGTACTTTTTAAATCGTACCACAATTAAATTGGTGAAGTCCTGGGAGGAACAGCTGGGTGGGCCGTATGGGCCAGATGGGCCTGTTCTGTGCTCTACCTCTCATAAAATAAAATAAAATGAATAATATTCTGTACTGGTGAGGGACGAGGTGAAGAGCTTTAAAAATCAAAAGGTTTTCTTACTGTCAGTCATTGATTGGAGTACTGTACAGACACAGTAGATGTGTTCCCATTCAAGTTGGGCAAAAAGCTTAAAGAACCCAGTCTGTGTAAAGGAGTGGTATCGTTTAGTGGAGCGGTCTTCATCAGAGTGGTAAGGCTTTGGCTCAATAGGGCTTCGGCAAGAACAGGTGGGAGCAAGGTAAGTAGTAAGTTCACTCTGTACTTCTTGTTTCTTTTTTTTCATATTTAACTATTGAGAGAATAGGGGCATGTCTACAGGGCCAGCGTTCTGTTCTGGGTGTCAGATGTGGGGTTTCCGCGAGACTCCCAGACTCCCCGATGGCCACATCTGCACCTGGTGCATCGAGATGCAGCTGTTTAGAAACTGTGTAAGGGAACTGGAGCTGCATCTCGATGACCTTCGGCTTGTTAGGGAAAGTGAGGCAGTGAGAGACAGGAGCTACAGGGAGGTAGTCACCCCAAGGCTACAGGAGACAGATAGATGGGGAGAGGGAAGGGGAAATGCCAGATAGTGGAGGGCACCCCTGCGGCCATCCCCATCAACAATAAATACTCCATTTTGAGCATTGGTATTGGGGTGAACCTACCTGGGGGGAAGCAACAGCTGCTGTGTCTCTGGCACTGAATCTGGCTCTGCTTAGTAGGGGAGGGAACTCTATAGTTAGGGGGTCACATAGGCGATTCTGTGGACGCAACAAAGACACAGAGATGGTAGTCTGCTTCCCAGGTGCCAGGGTTCGTGATGATTCTGAGCCCGTCCACAATATCCTGAAAAGGGAGGGAGAACCACAATCTGACAGATACATCTGCCGAAATAGCTCAGCTGGGAGAGCGTTAGACTGAAGATCTAAAGGTCCCTGGTTCAATCCCGGGTTTCGGCACTGGTACTTGTTTATTGGGCCCCATGGTCCCATAGCAGTTGTTGTGACACTATTGCAGCTCGGGGCTTCAGAGTTTGGAGTTCAATTGTGGCATCCTGTATACATAAGTTTATAAGTCCTTCACTTGTACAGAGCCCCTCCAAAGATAGTATGGTTAGAAGGTTAATTGTGTTTTTAAACCAGACCAAGAGAAATACAATACTGCAGATGATCGAACACTGAGGTACAAAGCACATGAGAAATACAATACTGCAGATGATGGAACTGTGAGGTACAAAGCACAAGAGAAATACAATACTGCAGATGATCGAACACTGAGGTAGAAAGCACATGAGAAATTCAATACTGCAGATGATCGAACACTGAGGTACAAAGTACATGAGAAATACAATACTGCAGATGATGGAACTGTGAGGTACAAAGCACAAGAGAAATACAATACTGCAGATGATCGAACACTGAGGTACAAAGCACAAGAGAAATGCAATACTGTAGATGCTGTAACAGTGAGATAAAGAACCGTGGAGAATAACAATACTGTAGATGTGTCAGCCGAAATAGCTCAGCTGGGAGAGCGTTAGACTGAAGATCTAAAGGTCCCTGGTTCAATCCCGGGTTTCGGCACTGGGACTTGTTTATTGGGCCCCATGGTCCCATAGCAGTTGTTGTGACACTATTGCAGCTCGGGGCTTCAGAGTTTGGAGTTCACTTGTGGCATCCTGTATACATAAGTTTATACGTCCTTCACTTATACAGAGCCCCTCCAAAGATAGTATGGTTAGAAGGTTAATTGTATTTTTAAACCAGACCATAATTAGGTTAGGGTTAAATCGGTGGATTTCTGGGTGGCCGGACTGGCATGTTCTGTGCTCTATCTCTCAACAAAATAAAATCACTAATACTCTGTAGTGGTGAGAGATGAGGCAAAGAGCTTTAAAAATCAGGAGGTTTTTCTCAGTGGAAGTTGTTGATTGTAGTAGTGTGCAGATGTGGTCAAAGCATTCTTGTGCAAGTCCAGAAAAAAGCTTTAAAAACCCAGTCTGCATAAAAGAGGGCTCCCGTTTAGTGGAGCGGTCATCATCAGAGTGTTCTGAGTCAGAGTGGTAAGGCTTTGGCTCAACAGGGTTTTGGCAAGAACAGGTGGGAGCAAGGTAAGTAGGTAAGTTCATTTCTTACTTCTTGTTTTTTGTTTATTTAATTGTTCAGAGATTAGGGGGCATGTCTACAGACTCGGAGTTCTGCTTTGGGTGTCAGATGTGGGGTTTCTGTGAGACTCCCAGGCTCCCCGATGGCCACAGCTGCACCTGGTGCATCGAGATGCAGTTCCTTAGAGACCGTGTTAGGGAACTGGAGCTGCAGCACATTGACCTTTGGGTAATTAGGGAATTTGAGGAAGTGATAGGAACTACAGGGAGGAAGTCACCCCAAGGCTACAGGAGGCTGATAAATGGGTGACTGTCAGGAGACGGAAGGGAGAACTTCAGATAGTGGAGAGCACCCCTGTGGCCAGCTCCTTCAAAGATAAATACTCCATTTTGAGCACTGCAAAGGGTGAGGGGAGGATGGAAAGCTCCCTAGGGGAAGCAACAGTGGATGTGACTCTGGAACTGAGTCTGGCCTCATGTCTCAGGAGGGTAGGGAACTGACAAAGATGGCAGCTGTAATAAAACTAATATGGTGGGGAATGGGAGCCAGTGTGATGGAGCTGAGGATAAGCCAGCAAGTAGATGATGGGTATAACATGAATGTAAGGAAGCACAAAACTGTGACTGGGTACTAATGCAGACAGAGCAAAGAGTTAAATTGTACCACAGAGGCAAAATTCACAAGGGTGTAAAATGCAGGACTGAAGGTACTGTATTAAAATGTGCTCTTTATTATACTTGTGGCACAGTTGTCCGGTGTGAAGTTGTGGGCATCACTGAGTTGTTGTTGTTGAAGAAAGGTCAAAGTTGGGAGCTGAACATCAAAAGATATACTTTGTATTGAAAGGACAGACAGGAAGGCAAGGGCAGTGATGTGACTCTGCTGGTTAGAGATGGAATTACATCTTTAGAAAGAGGTGACATAGGGTCAGAGAATGTTGAATCTTACAGGTGGGGTCAACAAACTGCAAGGGTAAAAAAAACATTATGGGAATCATATACTGTACAGGCCTCCAAATAGTAGCCAAGGTGTGGAGTTGAGCTTGTACAGGGAGCTGAAAAAGGAATGTAATAAGGGTAATGTCACAACTGTAAATGAGGGCAAACTAGCCAATAATATAAAGCAGGAACAATAGTGCAGACCATTATCTAAATGGGGAGAATGTTCAAACATCAGAGGTACTTAGGAGTCCTCGTGCAAGATTCCCAGAAGATTAATGTACAGATTGCCACAGAGTAGTGAATCTGTGGAATGCTCTGCCACAGATGGTGCAGGACAAGCAAGTGGGTATGTTTAAACCAGAATTTGATAATTTCCTGATTGGTCAGGGTATCAAAGGATATGGCAAGGAGGCAGGCGTATGGAGTTGAAGGGGAATGCAGGATCAGCCATGGTGGAATGACAGAGCAGACTCAATGGGCTGAATGGCCTAATTCTGCTCCAATCTCTTATGGCCTAAGGCACAGGAAAGGTACAATACTGCAGATGCACCAATGGTGAGATGGAAGACTGAGGAGAGTCACAGTTCTGCAGATACAGGAATGGTGAGGGACAAAGCACAGGGCAGCACAATGTCATAGATACTGGAAGGACGTGATTTTAAGGAGAGAAGATCTACATATGCTGGAATACTGAGGTACAAGGCAGAGCAGAACCACAATGCTGCAGATACAGCAACGGTGAGGAACCAGGCAGAGGAGGAGCAAAATACTGCAGATGCTGGAACGGTGAGGTACATAGCACAAGAGAAATACAATACTGCTGATGCTGCAATGGTGAGATAAAGAACCATGGAGAATAACAATACAGTAGCTGTGTCAGCTGAAATAGCTCAGTTGGGAGAGTGTTAGACTGAAGATCTAAAGGTCCCTGGTTCAATCCCGGGTTTTGGCACTGGGACTTTATTATTGGGCCCCATGATCACGTAGCAGTTGGTGTGACACTGTTACAGTTTGTAGTATCAGTCAGAGTTTGGAATTAAATTCTGGCATCCTGTGTAAGTAAGTTTGTACGTCCTTCCGATGTACACAGTCCCATTGTCCAAAGCCAGACTAGTTAGTACGTTAATTGTACTTTTTAAATCGTACCACAATTAAATTGGTGAAGTCCTGGGAGGAACAGCTGGGTGTGCCGGATGGGCCAGATGGGCCTGTTCTGTGCTCTACCTCTCATAAAATAAAATAAAATGAATAATATTCTGTACTGGTGAGGGACGAGGTGAAGAGCTTTAAAAATCAAAAGGTTTTCTTACTGTCAGTCATTGATTGGAGTACTGTACAGACACAGTAGATGTGTTCCCATTCAAGTTGGGCAAAAAGCTTAAAGAACCCAGTCTGTGTAAAGGAGTGGTATCGTTTAGTGGAGCGGTCTTCATCAGAGTGGTAAGGCTTTGGCTCAATAGGGCTTCGGCAAGAACAGGTGGGAGCAAGGTAAGTAGTAAGTTCACTCTGTACTTCTTGTTTCTTTTTTTTCATATTTAACTATTGAGAGAATAGGGGCATGTCTACAGGGCCAGCGTTCTGTTCTGGGTGTCAGATGTGGGGTTTCCGCGAGACTCCCAGACTCCCCGATGGCCACATCTGCACCTGGTGCATCGAGATGCAGCTGTTTAGAAACTGTGTAAGGGAACTGGAGCTGCATCTCGATGACCTTCGGCTTGTTAGGGAAAGTGAGGCAGTGAGAGACAGGAGCTACAGGGAGGTAGTCACCCCAAGGCTACAGGAGACAGATAGATGGGGAGAGGGAAGGGGAAATGCCAGATAGTGGAGGGCACCCCTGCGGCCATCCCCTTTAACAATAAATACTCCATTTTGAGCATTGGTATTGGGGTGAACCTACCTGGGGGGAAGCAACAGCTGCTGTGCCTCTGGCACTGAGTCTGGCCCTGCTTAGTAGGGGAGGGAACTCTATAGTTAGGGGGTCACATAGGCGATTCTGTGGACGCAACAAAGACACAGAGATGGTAGTCTGCTTCCCAGGTGCCAGGGTTCCTGATGATTCTGAGCCCGTCCACAATATCCTGAAAAGGGAGGGAGAACCACAATCTGACAGATACATCAGCCGAAATAGCTCAGCTGGGAGAGCGTTAGACTGAAGATCTAAAGGTCCCTGGTTCAATCCCGGGTTTCGGCACTGGGACTTGTTTATTGGGCCCCATGGTCCCATAGCAGTTGTTGTGACACTATTGCAGCTCGGGGCTTCAGAGTTTGGAGTTCACTTGTGGCATCCTGTATACATAAGTTTATATGTCCTTCACTTGTACAGAGCCCCTCCAAAGATAGTATGGTTAGAAGGTTAATTGTATTCTTAAACCAGACCATAATTAGGTTAGGGTTAAATCCGTGGATTTCTGGTTGGCCGGACTGGCATGTTCTGTGCTCTATCTCTCAACTAAATAAAATCACTAATACACTGTAGTGGTGAGGGATGAGGCAAAGAGCTTTAAAAATCAGGAGGTTTTTCTCAGTGGAAGTTGTTGATTGTAGTAGTGTGCAGATGTGGTCAAAGCGTCCTTGTGCAAGTCCAGAAAAAAGCTTTAAAAACCCAGTCTGCATAAAAGAGGGGTCCCGTTTAGTGGAGCGGTCATCATCAGAGTGTTCTGAGTCAGAGTGGTAAGGCTTTGGCTCAACAGGGTTTTGGCAAGAACAGGTGGGAGCAAGGTAAGTAGGTAAGTTCATTTCTTACTTCTTGTTTTTTGTTTATTTAATTGTTGAGAGATTAGGGGGCATGTCTACAGAATCGGAGTTCTGTTCTGGGTGTCAGATGTGGGATTTCCGTGAGACTCCCAGGCTCCCCAATGGCCACAGCTGCACCTGGTGCATCGAGATGCAGTTCCTTAGAGACCGTGTTAGGGAACTGGAGCTGCAGCACATTGACCTTTGGGTAATTAGGGAATTTGAGGAAGTGATAGGAACTACAGGGAGGAAGTCACCCCAAGGCTACAGGAGTCTGATAAATGGGTGACTGTCAGGAGACGGAAGGGAGAACTTCAGATAGTGGAGAGCACCCCTGTGGCCAGCTCCTTCAAAGATAAATACTCCATTTTGAGCACTGCAAAGGGTGAGGGGAGGATGGAAAGCACCCTAGGGGAAGCAACAGTGGATGTGACTCTGGAACTGAGTCTGGCCTCATGTCTCAGGAGTGTGGGGAACTGACAAGGATGGCAGCTGTAATAAAACTAATATGGTGGGGAATGGGAGCCAGTGTGATGGAGCTGAGGATAAGCCAGCAAGTAGATGATGGGTATAACATGAATGTAAGGAAGCACAAAACTGTGACTGGGTACTAATGCAGACAGAGCAAAGAGTTAAATTGTACCACAGAGGCAAAATTCACAAGGGTGTAAAATGCAGGACTGAAGGTACTGTATTAAAATGTGCTCTTTATTATACTTGTGGCACAGTTGTCCGGTGTGAAGTTGTGGGCATCACTGAGTTGTTGTTGAAGAAAGGTCAAAGTTGGGAGCTGAACATCAAAAGATATACTTTGTATTGAAAGGACAGACAGGAAGGCAAGGACGGTGATGTGACTCTGCTGGTTAGAGATGGAATTACATCTTTAGAAAGAGGTGACATAGGGTCAGAGAATGTTGAATCTTACAGGTGGGGTCAACAAACTGCAAGGGTAAAAAAAAAAACATTATGGGAATCATATACTGTACAGGCCTCCAAATAGTAGCCAAGGTGTGGAGTTGAGATTGTACAGGGAGCTGAAAAAGGAATGTAATAAGGGTAATGTCACAACTGTAAATGAGGGCAAACTAGCCAATAATATAAAGCAGGAACAATAGTGCAGACCATTATCTAAATGGGGAGAATGTTCAAACATCAGAGGTACTTAGGAGTCCTCGTGCAAGATTCCCAGAAGATTAATGTACAGATTGCCACAGAGTAGTGAATCTGTGGAATGCTCTGCCACGGATGGTGCAGGACAAGCAAGTGGGTATGTTTAAACCAGAATTTGATAATTTCCTGATTGGTCAGGGTATCAAAGGATATGGCAAGGAGGCAGGCGTACGGAGTTGAAGGGGAATGCAGGATCAGCCATGATGGAATGACAGAGCAGACTCAATGGGCTGAAAGGCCTAATTCTGCTCCAATCTCTTATGGCCTAAGGCACAGGAAAGGTACAATACTGCAGATGCAGCAATGGTGAGATGGAAGACTGAGGAGAGTCACAGTTCTGCAGATACAGGAATGGTGAGGGACAAAGCACAGGGCAGCACAATGTCACAGATACTGGAAGGACGTGATTTTAAGGAGAGAAGATCTACATATGCTGGAATACTGAGGTACAAGGCAGAGCAGAACCACAATGCTGCAGATACAGCAACGGTGAGGAACCAGGCAGAGGAGGAGCAAAATACTGCAGATGCTGGAACGGTGAGGTACAAAGCACAAGAGAAATACAATACTGCTGATGCTGCAATGGTGAGATAAAGAACCATGGAGAATAACAATACAGTAGCTGTGTCAGCTGAAATAGCTCAGTTGGGAGAGTGTTAGACTGAAGATCTAAAGGTCCCTGGTTCAATCCCGGGTTTTGGCACTGGGACTTTATTATTGGGCCCCATGATCACGTAGCAGTTGGTGTGACACTGTTACAGTTTGTAGTATCAGTCAGAGTTTGGAATTAAATTCTGGCATCCTGTGTAAGTAAGTTTGTACGTCCTTCCGATGTACACAGTCCCATTGTCCAAAGCCAGACTAGTTAGTACGTTAATTGTACTTTTTAAATCGTACCACAATTAAATTGGTGAAGTCCTGGGAGGAACAGCTGGGTGGGCCGTATGGGCCAGATGGGCCTGTTCTGTGCTCTACCTCTCATAAAATAAAATAAAATGAATAATATTCTGTACTGGTGAGGGACGAGGTGAAGAGCTTTAAAAATCAAAAGGTTTTCTTACTGTCAGTCATTGATTGGAGTACTGTACAGACACAGTAGATGTGTTCCCATTCAAGTTGGGCAAAAAGCTTAAAGAACCCAGTCTGTGTAAAGGAGTGGTATCGTTTAGTGGAGCGGTCTTCATCAGAGTGGTAAGGCTTTGGCTCAATAGGGCTTCGGCAAGAACAGGTGGGAGCAAGGTAAGTAGTAAGTTCACTCTGTACTTCTTGTTTCTTTTTTTTCATATTTAACTATTGAGAGAATAGGGGCATGTCTACAGGGCCAGCGTTCTGTTCTGGGTGTCAGATGTGGGGTTTCCGCGAGACTCCCAGACTCCCCGATGGCCACATCTGCACCTGGTGCATCGAGATGCAGCTGTTTAGAAACTGTGTAAGGGAACTGGAGCTGCATCTCGATGACCTTCGGCTTGTTAGGGAAAGTGAGGCAGTGAGAGACAGGAGCTACAGGGAGGTAGTCACCCCAAGGCTACAGGAGACAGATAGATGGGGAGAGGGAAGGGGAAATGCCAGATAGTGGAGGGCACCCCTGCGGCCATCCCCTTCAACAATAAATACTCCATTTTGAGCATTGGTATTGGGGTGAACCTACCTGGGGGGAAGCAACAGCTGCTGTGCCTCTGGCACTGAGTCTGGCCCTGCTTAGTAGGGGAGGGAACTCTATAGTTAGGGGGTCACATAGGCGATTCTGTGGACGCAACAAAGACACAGAGATGGTAGTCTGCTTCCCAGGTGCCAGGGTTCCTGATGATTCTGAGCCCGTCCACAATATCCTGAAAAGGGAGGGAGAACCACAATCTGACAGATACATCAGCCGAAATAGCTCAGCTGGGAGAGCGTTAGACTGAAGATCTAAAGGTCCCTGGTTCAATCCCGGGTTTCGACACTGGGACTTGTTTATTGGGCCCCATGGTCCCATAGCAGTTGTTGTGACACTATTGCAGCTCGGGGCTTCAGAGTTTGGAGTTCACTTGTGGCATCCTGTATACATAAGTTTATACGTCCTTCACTTGTACAGAGCCCCTCCAAAGATAGTATGGTTAGAAGGTTAATTGTATTCTTAAACCAGACCATAATTAGGTTAGGGTTAAATCCGTGGATTTCTGGTTGGCCGGACTGGCATGTTCTGTGCTCTATCTCTCAACTAAATAAAATCACTAATACACTGTAGTGGTGAGGGATGAGGCAAAGAGCTTTAAAAATCAGGAGGTTTTTCTCAGTGGAAGTTGTTGATTGTAGTAGTGTGCAGATGTGGTCAAAGCGTCCTTGTGCAAGTCCAGAAAAAAGCTTTAAAAACCCAGTCTGCATAAAAGAGGGGTCCCATTTAGTGGAGCGGTCATCATCAGAGTGTTCTGAGTCAGAGTGGTAAGGCTTTGGCAAGAACAGGTGGGAGCAAGGTAAGTAGGTAAGTTCATTTCTTACTTCTTGTTTTTTGTTTATTTAATTGTTGAGAGATTAGGGGGCAAGTCTACAGACTCGGAGTTCTGTTCTGGGTGTCAGATGTGGGATTTCCGTGAGACTCCCAGGATCCCCTATGGCCACAGCTGCACCTGGTGCATCGAGATGCAGTTCCTTAGAGACCGTGTTAGGGAACTGGAGATGCAGCACATTGACCTTTGGGTAATTAGGGAATTTGAGGAAGTGATAGGAACTACAGGGAGGAAGTCACCCCAAGGCTACAGGAGGCTGATAAATGGGTGACTGTCAGGAGACGGAAGGGAGAACTTCAGATAGTGGAGAGCACCCCTGTGGCCAGCCCCTTCAAAGATAAATACTCCATTTTGAGCACTGCTGGGGGGAGGATGGAAAGCTCCCTAGGGGAAGCAACAGCAGATGTGACTCTGGAACTGAGTCTGGCCCCGTGTCTCAGGAGGGTAGGGAACTGACAAGGATGGCAGCTGTAATAAAACTAATATGGTGGGGAATGGGAGCCAGTGTGATGGAGCTGAGGATAAGCCAGCAAGTAGTTGATGGGTATAACATGAATGTAAGGAAGCACAAGACAGTAATTGGGCACAAATGCAGACAGAGCAAAGCGTTAAATTGTACCACAGAGGCAAAATTCACAAGGGTGTAGAATGCAGGACTGAAGGAACTGTATTAAAATGTGCTCTTTATTATACTTGTGGCACAGTTGTCCGGTGTGAAGTTGTGGGCATCACTGAGTTGTTGTTGAAGAAAGGTCAAAGTTGGGAGCTGAACATCAAAAGATATACTTTGTATTGAAAGGACAGACAGGAAGGCAAGGGCGGTGATGTGACTCTGCTGGTTAGAGATGGAATTACATCTTTAGAAAGAGGTGACATAGGGTCAGAGAATGTTGAATCTTACAGGTGGGGTCAACAAACTGCAAGGGTAAAAAAAAACATTATGGGAATCATATACTGTACAGGCCTCCAAATAGTAGCCAAGGTGTGGAGTTGAGATTGTACAGGGAGCTGAAAAAGGAATGTAATAAGGGTAATGTCACAACTGTAAATGAGGGCAAACTAGCCAATAATATAAAGCAGGAACAATAGTGCAGACCATTATCTAAATGGGGAGAATGTTCAAACATCAGAGGTACTTAGGAGTCCTCGTGCAAGATTCCCAGAAGATTAATGTACAGATTGCCACAGAGTAGTGAATCTGTGGAATGCTCTGCCACAGATGGTGCAGGACAAGCAAGTGGGTATGTTTAAACCAGAATTTGATAATTTCCTGATTGGTCAGGGTATCAAAGGATATGGCAAGGAGGCAGGCGTATGGAGTTGAAGGGGAATGCAGGATCAGCCATGGTGGAATGACAGAGCAGACTCAATGGGCTGAATGGCCTAATTCTGCTCCAATCTCTTATGGCCTAAGGCACAGGAAAGGTACAATACTGCAGATGCAGCAATGGTGAGATGGAAGACTGAGGAGAGTCACAGTTCTGCAGATATAGGAATGGTGAGGGACAAAGCACAGGGCAGCACAATGTCATAGATACTGGAAGGACGTGATTTTAAGGAGAGAAGATCTACATATGCTGGAATACTGAGGTACAAGGCAGAGCAGAACCACAATGCTGCAGATACAGCAACGGTGAGGAACCAGGCAGAGGAGGAGCAAAATACTGCAGATGCTGGAACGGTGAGGTACATAGCACAAGAGAAATACAATACTGCTGATGCTGCAATGGTGAGATAAAGAACCATGGAGAATAACAATACAGTAGCTGTGTCAGCTGAAATAGCTCAGTTGGGAGAGTGTTAGACTGAAGATCTAAAGGTCCCTGGTTCAATCCCGGGTTTTGGCACTGGTACTTTATTATTGGGCCCCATGATCACGTAGCAGTTGGTGTGACACTGTTACAGTTTGTAGTATCAGTCAGAGTTTGGAATTAAATTCTGGCATCCTGTGTAAGTAAGTTTGTACGTCCTTCCGATGTACACAGTCCCATTGTCCAAAGCCAGACTAGTTAGTACGTTAATTGTACTTTTTAAATCGTACCACAATTAAATTGGTGAAGTCCTGGGAGGAACAGCTGGGTGGGCCGGATGGGCCAGATGGGCCTGTTCTGTGCTCTACCTGTCATAAAATAAAATAAAATGAATAATATTCTGTACTGGTGAGGGACGAGGTGAAGAGCTTTAAAAATCAAAAGGTTTTCTTACTGTCAGTCATTGATTGGAGTACTGTACAGACACAGTAGATGTGTTCCCATTCAAGTTGGGCAAAAAGCTTAAAGAACCCAGTCTGTGTAAAGGAGTGGTATCGTTTAGTGGAGCGGTCTTCATCAGAGTGGTAAGGCTTTGGCTCAATAGGGCTTCGGCAAGAACAGGTGGGAGCAAGGTAAGTAGTAAGTTCACTCTGTACTTCTTGTTTCTTTTTTTTCATATTTAACTATTGAGAGAATAGGGGCATGTCTACAGGGCCAGCGTTCTGTTCTGGGTGTCAGATGTGGGGTTTCCGCGAGACTCCCAGACTCCCCGATGGCCACATCTGCACCTGGTGCATCGAGATGCAGCTGTTTAGAAACTGTGTAAGGGAACTGGAGCTGCATCTCGATGACCTTCGGCTTGTTAGGGAAAGTGAGGCAGTGAGAGACAGGAGCTACAGGGAGGTAGTCACCCCAAGGCTACAGGAGACAGATAGATGGGGAGAGGGAAGGGGAAATGCCAGATAGTGGAGGGCACCCCTGCGGCCATCCCCTTCAACAATAAATACTCCATTTTGAGCATTGGTATTGGGGTGAACCTACCTGGGGGGAAGCAACAGCTGCTGTGCCTCTGGCACTGAGTCTGGCCCTGCTTAGCAGGGGAGGGAACTCTATAGTTAGGGGGTCACATAGGCGATTCTGTGGACGCAACAAAGACACAGAGATGGTAGTCTGCTTCCCAGGTGCCAGGGTTCGTGATGATTCTGAGCCCGTCCACAATATCCTGAAAAGGGAGGGAGAACCACAATCTGACAGATACATCAGCCGAAATAGCTCAGCTGGGAGAGCGTTAGACTGAAGATCTAAAGGTCCCTGGTTCAATCCCGGGTTTCGGCACTGGGACTTGTTTATTGGGCCCCATGGTCCCATAGCAGTTGTTGTGACACTATTGCAGCTCGGGGCTTCAGAGTTTGGAGTTCAATTGTGGCATCCTGTGTACATAAGTTTATACGTCCTTCACTTGTACAGAGCCCCTCCAAAGATAGTATGGTTAGAAGGTTAATTGTGTTTTTAAACCAGACCAAGAGAAATACAATACTGCAGATGATCGAACACTGAGGTACAAAGCACATGAGAAATACAATACTGCAGATGATAGAACTGTGAGGTACAAAGCACATGAGAAATACAATACTGCAGATGATCAAACACTGAGGTACAAAGCACATGAGAAATACAATACTGCAGATGATAGAACTGTGAGGTACAAAGCACATGAGAAATACAATACTGCAGATGATCGAACACTGAGGTACAAAGCACATGAGAAATACAATACTGCAGATGATGGAACTGTGAGGTACAAAGCACAAGAGAAATACAATACTGCAGGTGATGGAACTGTGAGGTACAAAGCCCAAGAGAAATACAATACTGTAGATGATCAAACACTGAGGTACAAAGCACATGAGAAATACAATACTGCAGGTGATCGAACACTGAGGTACAAAGCACATGAGAAATACAATACTGCAGATGATGGAACTGTGAGGTACAAAGCACAAGAGAAATACAATACTGCAGATGATCGAACACTGAGGTACAAAACACATGACAAATACAATACTGCAGATGATGGAACTGTGAGGTACAAAGCACAAGAGAAATACAATACTGCAGATGATTGAACACTGAGGTACAAAGCACATGAGAAATACAATACTGCAGATGATGGAACTGTAAGGTACAAAGCACAAGAGAAAAACAATACTGCAGATGATCGAACACTGAGGTACAAAGCACATGAGAAATACAATACTGCAGATGATGGAACTGTGAGGTACAAAGCCCAAGAGAAATACAATACTGTAGATGATCGAACACTGAGGTACAAAGCACATGAGAAATACAATACTGCAGGTGATCAAACACTGAGGTACAAAGCACATGAGAAATACAATACTGCAGATGATGGAACTGTGAGGTACAAAGCACAAGAGAAATACAATACTGCAGATGATCGAACACTGAGGTACAAAGCACATGAGAAATACAATACTGCAGATGATCGAACACTGAGGTACAAAGCACAAGAGAAATACAATACTGCAGATGATTGAACACTGAGGTACAAAGCACATGAGAAATACAATACTGCAGATGATGGAACTGTGAGGTACAAAGCACAAGAGAAATACAATACTGCAGATGATCGAACACTGAGGTACAAAGCACATGAGAAATACAATACTGCAGGTGATCGAACACTGAGGTACAAAGCACATGAGAAATACAATACTGCAGATGATGGAACTGTGAGGTACAAAGCCCAAGAGAAATACAATACTGTAGATGATCGAACACTGAGGTACAAAGCACATGAGAAATACTATACTGCAGGTGATCGAACACTGAGGTACAAAGCACATGAGAAATACAATACTGCAGATGATGGAACTGTGAGGTACAAAGCACATGAGAAATACAATACTGCAGGTGATCGAACACTGAGGTACAAAGCACATGAGAAATACAATACTGCAGATGATGGAACTGTGAGGTACAAAGCACAAGAGAAATACAATACTGCAGATGATCGAACACTGAGGTACAAAGCACAAGAGAAATACAATAATACAGATGATCGAACACTGAGGTACAAAGCACATGAGAAATACAATACTGCAGATGATCGAACACTGAGGTACAAAGCACATGAGAAATACAATACTGCAGATGATGGAACTGTGAGGTAGAAAGCACAAGAGAAATACAATACTGCAGATGATCGAACACTGAGGTACAAAGCACATGAGAAATACAATACTGCAGATGATGGAACTGTGAGGTACAATGCACAAGAGAAATACAATACTGTAGACGCTGCAACAGTGAGATAAAGAACCGTGGTGAATAACAATACTGTAAATGTGTCAGCCGAAATAGCTCAGCTTGGAGAGCGTTAGACTGAAGATCTAAAGGTCCCTGGTTCAATCCCGGGTTTCGGCACTGGGACTTGTTTATTGGGCCCCATGGTCCCATAGCAGTTGTTGTGACACTATTGCAGCTCGGGGCTTCAGAGTTTGGAGTTCACTTGTGGCATCCTGTGTATACGTCCTTCACTTGTACAGAGCCCCTCCAAAGATAGTATGGTTAGAAGGTTAATTGTATTTTTAAACCAGACCATAATTAGGTTAGGGTTATATCCGTGGATTTCTGGGTGGCCAGACTGGCATGTTCTGTGCTCTATCTCTCAACTAAATAAAATCACTAATACTCTGTAGTGGTGAGAGATGAGGCAAAGAGCTTTAAAAATCAGGAGGTTTTTCTCAGTGGAAGTTGTTGATTGTAGTAGTGTGCAGATGTGGTCAAAGCGTCCTTGTGCAAGTCCAGAAAGAAGCTTTAAAAACTCAGTCTGCATAAAAGAGGGGTCCCGTTTAGTGGAGCGGTCATCATCAGAGTGTTCTGAGTCAGAGTGGTAAGGCTTTGGCAAGAATAGGTGGGAGCAAGGTAAGTAGGTAAGTTCATTTCTTACTTCTTGTTTTTTGTTTATTTAATTGTTGAGAGATTAGGGGGCATGTCTACAGACTCGGAGTTCTGTTCTGGGTGTCAGATGTGGGATTTCCGTGAGACTCCCAGGATCCCCTATGGCCACAGCTGCACCTGGTGCATCGAGATGCAGTTCCTTAGAGACCGTGTTAGGGAACTGGAGCTGCAGCACATTGACCTTTGGGTAATTAGGGAATTTGAGGAAGTGATAGGAACTACAGGGAGGTAGTCACCCCAAGGCTACAGGAGGCTGATAAATGTGTGACTGTCAGGAGACGGAAGGGAGAACTTCAGATAGTGGAGAGCACCCCTGTGGCCAGCCCCTTCAAAGATAAATGCTACATTTTGAGCTCTGCAAAGGGTGGGGGGAGGATGGAAAGCTCCCTAGGGGAAGCAACAGCGGATGTGACCCTGGAACTGAGTCTGGCCCCGTGTCTCAGGAGGGTAGGGAACTGACAAGGATGGCAGCTGTAATAAAACTAATATGGTGGGGAATGGGAGCCAGTGTGATGGAGGTGAGGATAAGCCAGCAAGTAGATGATGGGTATAACATGAATGTAAGGAAGCACGAGACTGTGACTGGGTACTAATGCAGACAGAGCAAAGAGTTAAATTGTACCACAGAGGCAAAATTCATAAGGGTGTAAAATGCAGGACTGAAGGTACTGTATTAAAATGTGCTCTTTATTATACTTGTGGCACAGTTGTCCGGTGTGAAGTTGTGGGCATCACTGAGTTGTTGTTGAAGAAAGGTCAAAGTTGGGAGCTGAACATCAAAAGATATACTTTGTATTGAAAGGACAGACAGGAAGGCAAGGGCGGTGATGTGACTCTGCTGGTTAGAGATGGAATTACATCTTTAGAAAGAGGTGACATAGGGTCAGAGAATGTTGAATCTTACAGGTGGGGTCAACAAACTGCAAGGGTAAAAAAAAACATTATGGGAATCATATACTGTACAGGCCTCCAAATAGTAGCCAAGGTGTGGAGTTGAGATTGTACAGGGAGCTGAAAAAGGAATGTAATAAGGGTAATGTCACAACTGTAAATGAGGGCAAACTAGCCAATAATATAAAGCAGGAACAATAGTGCAGACCATTATCTAAATGGGGAGAATGTTCAAACATCAGAGGTACTTAGGAGTCCTCGTGCAAGATTCCCAGAAGATTAGTCTACAGATTGCCACAGAGTAGTGATGCTGTGGAATGCTCTGCCACAGATGGTGCAGGACAAGCAAGTGGGTATGTTTAAACTAGAATTTGATAAATTCCTGATTGGTCA
Source organism: Hemitrygon akajei (assembly GCF_048418815.1). Lineage (NCBI taxonomy): Eukaryota > Metazoa > Chordata > Chondrichthyes > Myliobatiformes > Dasyatidae > Hemitrygon > Hemitrygon akajei. The sequence continues at coordinate 132,062,159 of NC_133130.1, read as the reverse complement.
GGGTATCAAAGGATATGGCAAGGAGGCAGGCGTATGGAGTTGAAGGGGATGCAGGATCAGCCATGGTGGAATGATAGAGCAGACTCAATGGGCTGAAAGGCCTAATTCTGCTCCCATCTCTTATGGTCTAAGGCACAGGAAAGGTACAATACTGCAGATGCAGCAATGGTGAGATGGAAGACTGAGGAGAGTCACAGTTCTGCAGATACAGGAATGGTGAGGGACAAAGCACAGGGTGGCACAATGTCATAGATACTGGAAGGACGTGATTTTAAGGAGAGAAGATCTACATATGCTGGAATACTGAGGTACAAGGCAGAGCAGAACCACAATGCTGCAGATACAGCAACGGTGAGGAAGCAGGCAGAGGAGGAGCAAAATACTGCAGATAGTTCAATGGTGAGTTAGAAGGCAGGTGATTGTACAATACTGCAGATAGAGGAATATTGGAGGGACAAGGCTCAAGAGAAATACAATACTGCCGGTGATGGAACTGTGAGGTACAAAGCAGAAGGGAAATATAATACTGCAGATGCTGCAATGGTGAGATAAAGAACCGTGGAGAATAACAATACTGTAGATATATCAGCCGAAATAGCTCAGTTGGGAGAGCATTAGACTGAAGATCTAAAGGTCACTGGTTCATTCCCGGGGTTCAGCACTTGGACGTGGTTATTGGCCCACACTTTAGTGTGACTCTATTACAGCTTGTGTTGTCAAATTACAACATCTTGTGTGAATTTGTAATTGTAATTAACTAAATTATGCACATGGGTTTCCTCCGGCTACTCTGGTTTTCTGCCACTGTCCAAAGACCTACTGATTAGTAGGTGAATTGGTATTTTAAATCATCACACGATTAGGGTATGGTTAAATCAGGGGGTTCCTGGCCAGTACAGTTTGGTGGGCCAGAAGTGCCTGTTCTTCACTGGGTCACTGTATTTGTTCACTGTACACGTTAATTGTAATTTTAAACCAGACCATAATTAGGTTAGGGTTAAATCGGTGGATTTCTGGGTGGCCGGACTGGCGTGTTCTGTGCTCTATCTCTCAACAAAATAAAATAACTAATACTCTGTAGCAGTGAGGGATGAGGGCGTGGAGCACTACAATACTGCAGATACAGCAACAGTGAGGTTTAAAGCAGAGGGGAAATACAGATACTGGAACAGTGAGGTAATCTGCAGCTGGATCTTCAACTTCCTCACAGACAGGACCCAGGCTGTAAAAATAGGGGACAAGCCCTCTTCTACAATCATTCTGAGCACCGGTGCCCCACAAGGGTGTGCACTCAGCACTCTGCTGTACTCACATGATTGTGTAGCCAAGTTTCCATCAAACTCAATATATAAGTTTGCTGATGACACCACAATTGTAGGCCGTATCTATTTTCTAATTACGATTTATAATTTACATTTTTTATTATATTTACTTGGATTTGTACTTCAGGGAGCACGAAGCGCAGAATCAAATATCACTGTGATGATTGTACGCTCTAGTATCGATTGTTCAGTGACAATAAAGTAAAGTAATGCAGATAGATCAGCCAAAATACCCCCAAAGTACCAGTGTCGGCACTGGGACTTGTTTATCGGGCACCATGGTAACCGCAGTTAGTGCAACACTATTGCAGCTCACTTGATTTCAGAGTTCAATTCAGACGTCCTCTGTAAGTAGGTTTGAAAGTCCTTCCCATGTGCATATGTGTTTCTTCCGGGGTGCTGCGGTTTGCTCCCACAGTCCAAAGACGTACTGGTTAGTAGTTGAACTGATTATTTTAAAGCATCCCACAATGGGGTGGCATGAATCCACCAATTTAACCCTAACCTGATTGCAGGGTGGCACAGCTTGGTGGGCTGGACGGACCCGTTGTGCGCTGTAGGTCTCAATAAAATAAAATAAATAATATTCTGTGATAGTGAGGGTCGAGAGATAGGAGAACTACAATACTGCAGATACAGCAATGGTGAGGTATAAGGCAGAGGAGTGTACAATACCGCAGATGGAGGAATGGTCAGGTTGAAAGCACGGGGAAATACAATACTGCAGATGCTGCAACGGTGAGGTACATGACAGTAGAGAACCTCAATACCGTAGATATGTCAGCCGAAATAGCTCAGTTGGGAGAGCGTTAGGCTGAAAATCTAAAGGTCCCTGGTTCAATCCCGGGTTTCAGCACTGGGACTTGGTTATTGGGCCTCATGGTCGCATAGCAGCATCAGAGTGTGGCACCCTCTGTATGCAGTTTTGTACGTCCTTCCCTTGTACACAGCCTCTCCAAAAGTAGTATGTATTTGTTAAACTGTACCACAATTATGTTAGTGTTCCTGGGTGTCACTTGGTGGGCTTGTTCCTTGGTGGGCTGTATCTCTCAATAAAATAAAAAATATTCTGTAATGGTGAGGGATGAGGCGTAGAGCTTTAAAATTCAGGAGGTTTCCTTGGTGGGATTTATTGATTGGAGTACTGTGTACATACAGTAGAAGCATTCCCATGCAAGTCCTGCAAAAACCTTTAAAAACCCAGTCTGCATAAAAGAAGGGTCCTGTCTAGTGGAGCGGTCATCATCAGAGTGGTCTGAGTCAGAGTGGTAAGGCTTTGGCTCAACAGGGCTACGGTAAGAACAGGTGGGAGCAAGGTAAGTAGGTAAGTTCACTCCATACTCCTTACTTAAATAAGAACTCCAGATCTTATTTAACTGTTGAGAGAATAGGAGGTATGTCTACAGGGCCAATGTTCTGTTCTGGTTGCTCACCCTCCCCAGTGGCCACATCTGCACCTGGTGCATCGAGATGCAGCTCCTGAGAGACTGTGTTAGGGAATTGGAGGTGCATCTCGATGACATTCAGCTTGTTAGGGAAAGTGAGGCAGTGATAGACAGGAACTACAGGGAGGTAGTTACCCCAAGGCTACAGGAGATCGATAAAAGGGTGACTGTCAGGAGAGGGAAGGGAGAACGCCAGATAGTGGAGAGAACCCCGGTGACTGGGCCACTTCAACAATAAATGCTCCATTTGAGTACTGTTGGGGAGGGGGGAGGGATCTACATGGGGGAAGTGACAGTGGCCGTACCTCTGTCACTGAGTCTGGCTCTGTGGCCCAGGAGGGTAGGGAACTGACAAGGATGGCAGCAGTGATTCGGCCTCTATAGTCAGGGGGACAGACAGGTGATTCTGTGGACGCTACAAAGAAATACAGATGGTAGTTTGACTCCCAGATGCCAGTGTTTGTGATGTTTCTGAACGATTCCACAGTACCCTGAAATGGGAGGGAGAGCAGCAAGAGTTCGAGTACACATTGGTACCAATGACATGGGTAGAAAATGGGAGGAGGTCCTGAAAACAGAATACAGGGAGTTAGGAAGGAAGTTGAGAAGCAGGACCTCAAGGGTAGTGATCTTGAGATTCCTGCCTGTACCAGACGACAGGGAGGGTAGGAATAGAATGAGGTGGCAGATAAATATGTAGGTGATGAAATGGAGCAGAGTGCAGGGATTCAGATTTCTGGATAATTGGGAGCTCCTGCGGCAGTCTGGTGTTGAGGGGGGTTACTGCACAGGACTGAAAGGGGGTTGTGAATTTGGTTGGCTCCATCTTGCGTACTAAACTACAAAGAACCAAGGACATAGAAACATAGAAAATAGGTGCAGGAGTAGGCCATTCAGCCCTTTGAGCCTGCACCGCCATTCAGTATGATCATGGCTGATCATCCAGCTCAAAACCCTGTACCTGCTTTCTCTCCATACCCCCTGATCCCTTTAGCCACAGGGGCCATATCTAACTTCCTCTTAAATATAGCCAATGAACCAGCCTCAACTGTTTCCTGTGGCAGAGAATTCCACAGATTCACCACTCTCTGTGTGAAGAAGTTTTTCCTCATCTCGGTCCTAAAAGGCTTCCCCTTTATCCTTAAACTGGGACCCCTCGTTCTGGACTTCCCCAACTTCAAGGAGCGGTGTCTCAGAAAGGCAGTGTCCATTATTAAGGTCCTCCAGCGCCCAGGGCATGCCCTTTTCTCACTGTTACCATCAGGTAGGAGGTACAGAAACATAAAGGCACACACTCAGCGATTCAGGAACAACTTCTACCCCTCTGCCCTTCATTTCCTAAATAGCTATTTAACCCGCAAATACTACCTCACTTTTTCTTATACTTTATTTCTGTTTTTGCACAATTTTAATGTATTCAATACATGTAACATGGGAAATCGACTTATTTATTTATTTATTTATTTTCTTCTTCTTCTTCTTCTTCTTCTTCTTCTTCTTCTTCTTCTTCTTCTTCTTCTTCTTCTTCTTTTTCTTCTTCTTCTTCTTCTTCTTCTATATTATGTATTGCATTGAACTGCTGCTGCTATGTTAACAAATTTCACAACACATGCCGGTGATAATAAACCTGATTCTGATTCTGAGATTCTGGAAGGGTGAGGTTTAAGGAACTACAATACTGCAGAAGCTGGAATGGTGAGATACCATAGAGGGAAATACAATACTGCAGATACTGGCATGCTGAGGTACAAGACAGAGGTGAACCACAAAAATGAAGATATATCAGCTGAAGTAGCTCAGCTGAGAGAGTGTTAGACTGAAGATCTAAAGGTCCCTGGTTCAATCCCGGGTTTCGGCACTGCTACATATTTATTGTAACCGTGCTAGCATAGCAGTTAGTGTGACACTATTACAGCTCATAGTGTTAGAGTTTGGAATTCAGTTGCAGTATCCTCTGTAAGTAAGTTTGTACGTCCTTCCCATGTACACTGTCCCACTGTCCAATGGTTAGTAGGTTAATTGTATTTTTTAAACCGTACCACAATTAGGTTACGGTTAAATCAGTGGATTCCCGGGTGGAACAGCTGGGTGAGCTGGATGGGCCTGTTCTGTGCTCTACCTCTCAATAAAATAAAATGAATAATATTCTGTAGAGGTGAGGGACGAGGTGAGGAGCTTTAATAAGCAGGAGGTTTTCTTGTCACGTGTCGTTGATTGGAGTACTGCGCAGACGCAGTAGAAGCATTCCCATTCAAATTGTGCAAAAAGCTTTATAAATCCAGTCTGCATAAAAGAGGGGGACCGTCTAACGGAGCGGTCATCAATGGAGTGGTCTGAGTCAGAGTGGTAAGGCTTTGGCTCAAAAGGGCTTCAGCAAGAACAGGCAGGAGCAAGGTCTGTAGGTAATCTCACTCCTTATTTATTATTTAAATCTGGAGAGAATAAGGAGTATGTCTACAGGACCAGTGTTCTGTTCTGGGTGTCAGATGTGGGATTTCCGCGAGACTGCCAGCCTCCCCAATGGCCACATCTGCACCAGGTGCATCGAGATGTAGCTCCTGAGAGACTGTGTTAGGGAATTGGAGGTGCATCTCGATGACCTTCAGCTTGTTAGGGAAAGTGAGGCAGTGATAGACAGGAACTACAGGGAGGTAATCATCTCAAGGTTACAGGAGACAGTTAAATGGGTGACTGTCAGGAGAGGGAAGGGAGAACTTTAGATATTGGACAGCACCCTTGTGACTGGCCCGTTCAACAATAAACACTCCATTTGAGTACTGTTGGGGAGGGGTGGGGTTGGGATCTACATGGGGGAAGTGACAGTGGCCGTGTCTCTGTCACTGAGTCTAGCCCTGTGGATCAGGAGGGTAGGGAACTGACAAGGATGGCTACAGTAATCGGGGACTCTATAATTAGGGGGACAGACAGGTGATTCTGTGGACGTGACAAAGAAATACGGATGGTAGTTTATCTCACAGATGCCAGTGTTTGTGTTGTTTCTGAGAGTGTCCACAATATCCTGAAATGGAAGGGAGAGCAGCCAGAGGTCGTGGTACATATTGGTACCAATGACATGGGTAGAGAAAGAGAGGAGGTCCTGAAAACAGAATACAGGGAGTTTGGAAGGAAGTTGAGAAGCAGGACCTCAAGGGTTGTAATCTTGAGATTGTTACCTGTGTCACACGACAGTGAGGACATGAATAGAATGAGGTGGCAGATAAATGCGTGGGTGAAGAATTGGAGCAGAGTGCAGGGATTCAGATTTCTGGATAATTGGGACCTCTTCTGCGGCAGGTGTGACCTGTACAAAAGGGACGGTTTGCACTTGTACCCGAGGGGGACCAATATTATTGTGGGCAGGTTTACTAGAGCTGTTGGGAGCGGTTTAAACTAATATGGTGGGGCATGGGAACCAGTGTGATGGAGCTGAGGATGAGCCAGTGGGTATACAAGCTGATGATGGATGTAACATGAATTTAAGGAAGGACAAGCAAATGCAGACAGAGCCAAGAGTTCAATAGTACCACAGTGGCAAAATTCAAAAGGGTGAAGAATACAGGACTGAATGTGTTGTATTGAAATGTGCTTAGCATTCGGAATAATGTGGATGAACACGTGGCACAATTAGAGATTGGTCGGTATGACATTATGGGCATCACTGAGTCGTGGCTGAAAGAAGGTGATTGTTGGGAGCTTAATATCAAAGGATAAACTTTGTATGGAAAGGTCAGACAGGAAGGCATAGGTGGTAGTGTGCCTCTGATGGTAAGAGATGGAATTACAACTTTAGAAAGAGTTGACATAGGGTCAGAGAATGTTGAATCTTTGTGTGTGGGGTTAACAAACTGTAAGGGTAAAAAAAATCATTATGGAAATCATATGTAGGCCTCCAAATAGTAGCCAAGGTGTGGAGTTGACATTGCACAGGGAGCTGAAAAAGAAATATAATAAGGGTAATGTCAGAACTGTAAATGAGGGCAAACTAGCCAATGATATAAAGCAGGAACAATAGTGCAGACTATTATCTAAATCGGTGAGGGTATCAAAGGATATGGTAAGGAGACAGGTGTATGGAGTTGGGGGGGGGGGGTGGAATCCAGGATAATCCTTGATGGAAATGACAGAATAGACTCAATGGACTGAATGGCCTAATTCTGCTCCCATCTCTTATGGTCTAAGGCAGAGAGAAGGTACAATACTGCAGATGCAGCAATGATAAGGTATAAGGCGAAGGAGAACTACAGTTCTACAGATAAAGGAACCGTGAGGTACAAAGTACAGGGAAGTACAATGTTATAGATACTGGAAGGATGAGGTTTTACGTAGAGAAGACACAGGGATAGTGAGGGACAAGGCAGAGGAGTGTACAATGTTTCAGATATTGCAACGTTGAGGTACAAGGCAAAGGAGGAGAAAAACACTGCAGATGCTGGAACAGTGAGGGACCAGGCAGAGCAGAACCACAATACTGAAGATACAGCAATGGTGAGAAAAAAGGCAGATGAGTATACAATACTGCAGATATCGCACGGTGAGGTACAAGGCAGAGGAATAAAATATTGCAGATGCTGGAACGGGAGGAACCTCAATATCACAGATAAAACAACAGTGAGTTATAAAGCACAAGAAAACTATAATACCACAGATAAAGCAATGGTGAGGTACAAAGCACAAGAGAGGTACAATACCGCAGATAAAGCAACGCTGAGTTACAAAGCACAGAAGTAATACAATTCTGCAGATACAGGAATGGTGAGGTACAAGGACAGGAGAAAAACAATTCCACATTTACTGGAATGTTGAGGCTCAAAGTACAGGAGAAATACAATACTGCAGAGTCCGGAAAGGTGAGGTACGAAGCACGGGGGAATACAATACCACTGATGCTGGAGCAGTGAGGTACAAGGCAGAGGAGAAATAAAATACCACATACACAAGAATAGAGAGTTTTAAAGCACAGTAGAACTACAATACTGCAGGTGATAGACTGGCGAGATACAAAGTACATGAAAATACAACAGTGCAGATGCTGGAATTGTGAGGTACACGAGAGTGGAGAATAACAATACAACAGGATTGTCAGCCGAAATAGCTCAGTTGGGAGAGCGTTAGACTGAAGATCTAAAGGTCCCTGGTTCAATCCCGGGTTTCGGCACTGGGACTTGTTTATTGGGCTCCACTTTAGTGTGACTCTGTTACAGTTTGTGTTGTTAGAGTTCAGAGTTTGGAGTTCAATTGCAACGTCCTGTGTAAGAGAGTTTGTAATTCCTTCCATTTTGCACAAGGGTTTCCTCCGGCTGCTCTGGTTTCCTGCCACGGTCCAAAGACCTACTGATTAGTAGGTTAATTGGTATTTTCAATTGTCACACCATTAGGGTATGGTTAAATCGACCTGTTCCAGCTCGGCACAGTTTGGTGGGCTAGAACTTCCTGTTCTTCATTGCATCTCGCAATGAAATAAAATAAATAATATTCTGTAATGGTGAGGGATGAGAGAGTGGAGGAGTACAATACCGCAGATACAGCAACAGTGAGGTTTAAAGCACAGGGGAAATACAATCCTGCAGATACAGGAACAGTGAGGCGCAAGACAGAGGTGAACCACAAAAGTATGCCATATCGTGGAGTGGTGTCGCAGCAATAACCTGGTACTCGCCGTCAGTAAGACGAAAGAGCAGATTGTGGACTTCAGGAAGGGTAAGACGAAGGAACACACACCAATCCTCATAGAGGGATCAGAAGTGAAAAGTGTGAACAGTTTCAAATTCCTGGGTGTCAAGATCTCTGAGGACCTAACCTGATCCCAACATATCGATGCAGTTATAAAGACGGCAAGATAGTGACTATACTTCATTAGGAGTTTGAAGAGATTTGGTTGTCAACAAATACACTCAAAAACTTATATAGCTGTACCATGGAGAGCATTCTGACAGGCTGCATCACTGTCTGGTGTATGGGGGAGGGGGGAGCTACTGCAGAGGACCGAAAGGGGGTTGTGAATTTAGTCGGCTCCGACAAAGTACCCAGGAAATCTTCCAGGAGTGGTGTCTCAGAAAGGCAGTGTCCATTATTAAGGTCCTCCAGCACCCAGGGCATACATTATTTCTGTTTTTGCATGATTTTAACCTATTCAATATATGTGATATTTTGAGCACTGCGGGGGGCGGAAAGCTCCCTAGGGGAAGCAACAGCGGATGTGACTCTGGCACTGAGTCCGGCCCCGGGTCTCAGGAGGGTGGGGAACTGACAAGGATGGCAGCAGTAATTGAGGACTCTATAGTTAGGGGGACAAACAGGTGATTCTGTGGATGTGACAAAGAAACACAGATGGTAGCTTGCCTCCCAGGTGCCAGGGTCTGTGATGTTTCTGAACTGAGAAGGTGAGCAGCCAGAGGTCGTGGTACAAATTGGTACCAACAACATCAGTAGAAAAGGGAGGAGGTCCTGAAAACAGAATACAGGAAGTTAGGAAGGAGGCTGAGAAGGAAGACCTCAAGGGTACTAATCTCCAGCTTGCTGCCTGTGCCACGTGACATTGAGAATAGGGACAGAATGAGCGGACAGAGAAATGAGTGATTGAAGAATTGGAGCAGGAGGCAGGGATTCAGATTTCTAGATAATTGGGACCTCTTCTGCGGCAGATGTGACCTGCACAAAAGGGACGGGTTGCACTTGAATCTGAGGGGGACCAATATTCTTGAGGACAGGTTTTCTAGAGCTGTTTGGGAGTGTTTTAAACTAATATGGTGGGGAATGGGAATCAGTGTGATGGAGCTGAGGATAAGCCAGCAAGTAGATGATGGGAGTAACATCAATGTAAGGAAGGACAAGACAGTGATTGGGTACAAATGCAGACAGAGCAAAGAGTTAAATTCTACCACAGAGGTAAAATTCACAAGGGTGTAGGATGCGGGATTAAAGGAGCTGTATTTAAATAAGCTTAACATTCGGAATAAGCTGGATGAACTCGATGCGCAGTTGGTCGGTATGAAGTTGTGGGCATCACGGTGTTGTTGCTGAAAGAAGGTGAAAGTTGGGAGCTTAACATCAAAGGATATACTTTGTATGGAAAGGACAGGCAGAAGGCATAGGCAGTGGTGTGGCTCTGCTGGTAAAAGATGGAATTCTATCTTTAGAAAGAGGTGACATCGGGTCTGAGAATGTGGGGTCAACAAACCTCAAGGGTGAAAAAAAAACCATTGTGGGAATCATACGTAGGCCTCCAAATAGTAGCCAAGATGTGGGGTTCAGATGCACAGGGAGCTGAAAAAGGAATGTAATAAGGGTAATGTCACATTTGTAAATGAGGGCAAACTAGCCAATAATATAAAGCAGGAACAATAGTGCAGACCATTATCTAAATGGGGAGAAGGTTCAAACATCAGAGGTACTTAGGAGTCCTCGTGCAAGATTCCCAGAAGATTAATGTACAGATTGCCACAGAGTAGTGAATCTGTGGAATACTCTGCCACAGATGGTGCAGGACAAGCAAGTGGGTATGTTTAAACCAGAATTTGATAATTTCCTGATTGGTCAGGGTATCAAAGGATATGGCAAGGAGGCAGGCATATGGAGTTGAAGGGGAATGCAGGATCAGCCATGGTGGAATGACAGAGCAGACTCAATGGGCTGAAAGGACTAATTCTGCTCCAATCTCTTATGGCCTAAGGCACAGGAAAGGTACAATACTGCAGATGCAGCAATGGTGAGATGGAAGGCTGAGGAGAGTCACAGTTCTGCAGATACAGGAATGGTGAGGGACAAAGCACAGGGCAGCACAATGTCACAGATACTGGAAGGACGTGATTTTAAGGAGAGAAGATCTACATATGCTGGAATACTGAGGTACAAGGCAGAGCAGAACCACAATGCTGCAGATACAGCAACGGTGAGGAACCAGGCAGAGGAGGAGCAAAATACTGCAGATGCTGGAACGGTGAGGTACAAAGCACAAGAGAAATACAATACTGCAGATGCTGGAACGGTGAGGTACAAAGCACAAGAGAAATACAATACTGCTGATGCTGCAACGGTGAGATAAAGAACCATGGAGAATAACAATACAGTAGCTGTGTCAGCCGGAATAGCTCAGTTGGGAGAGCGTTAGACTGAAGATCTAAAGGTCCCTGGTTCAATCCCGGGTTTTGGCACTGGGACTTAATTACTGGGCCCCATGATCACGTAGCAGTTGGTGTGACACTGTTACAGTTTGTAGTGTAGTAACATTTAGAGTTTGGAATTAAATTCTGGCATCCTGTGTAAGTAGGTTTGTACGTCCTTCCGATGTACACAGTCCCATTGTCCAAAGCCAGACTAGTTAGTAGGTTAATTGTACTTTTTAAATCGTTCCACAATTAAATTGGTGAAGTCCTGGGTGGAACAGCTGGGTGGGCCGTATGGGCCTGTTCTGTGCTCTACCTCTCAATAAAATAAAATGAATAATATTCTGTACTGGTGAGGGACGAGGTGAAGAGCTTTAAAAATCAAAAGGTTTTCTTACTGTCAGTCATTGATTGGAGTACTGTACAGACACAGTAGATGTGTTCCCATTCAAGTTGGGCAAAAAGCTTAAAAAAACCCAGTCTGTGTAAAAGAGGGGTATCGTCTAGTGGAGCGGTCATCATCAGAGTGGTCTGAGTCAGAGTGGTAAGGCTTTGGCTCAATAGGGCTTCGGCAAGAACAGGTGGGAGCAAGGTAAGTAGTAAGTTCACTCTGTACTTCTTGTTTCTTTTTTTTCATATTTAACTATTGAGAGAATAGGGGCATGTCTACAGGGCCAGCGTTCTGTTCTGGGTGTCAGATGTGGGATTTTCGCGAGACTCACAGACTCCCCGATGGCCACATCTGCACCTGGTGCATCGAGATGCAGCTGTTTAGAAACTGTGTAAGGGAACTGGAGCTGCATCTCGATGACCTTCGGCTTGTTAGGGAAAGTGAGGCAGTGAGAGACAGGAGCTACAGGGAGGTAGTCACCCCAAGGCTACAGGAGACAGATAGATGGGGAGAGGGAAGGGGAAATGCCAGATAGTGGAGGGCACCCCTGCGGCCATCCCCTTCAACAATAAATACTCCATTTTGAGCATTGGTATTGGGGTGAACAGTATTAAGAAGATCTACATATGCTGGAATACTGAGGTACAAGGCAGAGCAGAACCACAATGCTGCAGATACAGCAACGGTGAGGAACCAGGCAGAGGAGGAGCAAAATATTGCAGATGCTGGAACGGTGAGGTACAAAGCACAAGAGAAATACAATACTGCAGATGCTGCAACGGTGAGATAAAGAACCATGGAGAATAACAATACAGTAGCTGTGTCAGCCGAAATAGCTCAGTTGGGAGAGCGTTAGACTGAAGATCTAAAGGTCCCTGGTTCAATCCCGGGTTTCGGCACTGGGACTTGTTTATTGGGCCCCATGATCACGTAGCAGTTGTTGTGACACTATTGCAGCTCGGGGCTTCAGAGTTTGGAGTTCACTTGTGGCATCCTGTATACATAAGTTTATACGACCTTCACTTGTACAGAGCCCCTCCAAAGATAGTATAGTTAGAAGGTTAATTGTATTTTTAAACCAGACCATAATTAGGTTAGGGTTAAATCGGTGGATTTCTGGGTGGCCGGACTGGCATGTTCTGTGCTCTATCTCTCAACAAAATCAAGTAACTAATACACTGTAGTGGTGAGGGATGAGGCAAAGAGCTTTAAAAATCAGGAGGTTTTTCTCAGTGGAAGCTGTTGATTGTAGTAGTGTGCAGATGTGGTCGAAGCGTCCTTGTGCAAGTCCAGAAAAAAGCTTTAAAAACCCAGTCTGCATAAAAGAGGGGTCCCGTTTAGTGGAGCTGTCATCATCAGAGTGTTCTGAGTCAGAGTGGTAAGGCTTTGGCAAGAACAGGTGGGAGCAAGGTAAGTCAGTAAGTTCATTTCTTACTTCTTGTTTTTTGTTTATTTAATTGTTGAGAGATTAGGGGGCAAGTCTACAGACTAGGAGTTCTGTTCTTGGTGTCAGATGTGGGATTTCTGTGAGACTCCCAGGCTCCCCGATGGCCACAGCTGCACCTGGTGCATCGAGATGCAGTTCCTTAGAGACCGTGTTAGGGAACTGGAGCTGCAGCACATTGACCTTTGGGTAATTAGGGAATTTGAGGCAGTGATAGGAGCTACAGGGAGGTAGTCACCCCAAGGCTACAGGAGGCTGATAAATGGGTGACTGTCAGGAGATGGAAGGGAGAACTTCAGATAGTGGAGACCACCCCTGTGGCCAGCCCTTTCAACGTTAAATACTCTATTTTGAGCACTGCGGTGGGTGGGGGCGGGGAGGATGGAAAGCTCCCTAGGGGAAGCAACAGCGGATGTGACCCTGGAACTGAGACTGGCCCCGTGTCTCAGGAGGGTAGGGAACTGACAAGGATGGCAGCTGTAATAAAACTAATATGGTGGGGAATGGGATCCAGTGTGATAGATAGATAGATAGATAGATAGATACTTTATTCATCCCCATGGGGAAATTCAACATTTTTTCCAATGTCCCATACACTTATTGTAGCAAAACTAATTACATACAATACTTAACTCAGTATAAATATGATATGCATCTAAAATCACCCTCTCAAAAAGCATTAATAAATAGCTTTTAAAAAGTTCTTAAATAGTTTACTAAAATACATTGAATGGTAACTTAAGCTCAGTCCTAACCCCGGCACTTTAACATATCTTACCCCTGGCGGTTGAATTGTAAAGCCGAATGACATTGGGGAGTATTGATCTCTTCATCCTGTCTGAGGAGCATTGCATCGATAGCAACCTGCCACTGAAGCTGCTTCTCTGTCTCTGGATGGTGCTATGCAGAGGATGTTCAGGGTTTTCCATGATTGACCGTAGCCTACTCAGCGCCCTTCGCTCTGCTACCAATGTCATACTCTCCAGTACTTTGCCCACGACAGAGCCCGCCTTCCTTACCAGCTTATTAAGACGTGAGGTGTCCCTCTTCTTAATGCTGCCTCCCCAACACGCCACCACAAAGAAGAAGGCGCTCTCCACAACTGACCTATAGAACACCTTCAGCATCTCACTACAAACATTGAATGACGCCAACCTTCTAAGGAAGTACAGTCGACTCTGTGCCTTCCTGCACAAGGCATCTGTGTTGGCAGTCCAGTCTAGCTTCTCATCTAACTGTACTCCCAGATACTTGTAGGTCTTAACCTGCTCCACACATTCTCCATTAATGATCACTGGCTCCATATGAGGCCTAGATCTCCTAAAGTCCACCACCATCTCCTTGGTCTTGGTGATATTGAGACGCAGGTAATTTGAGTTGCACCATATCACAAAGTCCTGTATCAGTTTCCTATACTCTTCCTCCTGTCCATTCCTGACACACCCCACTATGGCCGTGTCATCAGCGAACTTCTGCACATGGCAGGACTCCGAGTTATATTGGAAGTCTGATGTGTACAGGGTGAACAGGACCGGAGAGAGTACGGTTCCCTGCGGCGCCCCTGTGCTGCTGACCACCGTGTCAGACCTACAGTCTCCCAACCGCACATACTGAGGTCTATCTGTCAAGTAGTCCACTATCCAAGCCACCATGTGAGAGTCTACTCCCATCTCCGTTAGTTTGTGCCTTAAGATCCTGGGCTGGATGGTGTTAAAGGCACTAGAGAAGTCCAGGAATGTAATCCTCACAGCACCACTGACCCCATCCAGGTGAGAGAGGGATTTGTGCAGCAAATACGTGATAGCATCCTCCACTCCCACCTTCTCCTGATACGCAAACTGAAGAGGATCCTGGGCGTGCCTGGTTTGTGGCCTCAGATTCTGTATTATCAACCGCTCCATGGTCTTCATCACGTGCGACGTCAAGGCAACAGGTCTGAAGTCATTCAACTCCTTTGGTTGTGGTTTCTTCGGTACCGGGACAATACAGGATGTTTTCCACTGTCTGGGTACTCTTCTCTGCTCCAGGCTCATGTTGAAGATGCGCTGTAGGGGTTCTCCCAGCTCAGTCGCACAGGCCCTCAGTAATCGTGGGGATACTCCATCCGGTCCAGCCGCCTTGCTGGTACAGATCTTCCTCAGTTGATCTTTCACCTGTGCAGCCGTTATCCCGGGCATGGGCAAGGTCTCCTGTGAGTGGCTATTTTCCTGTGAGGGAAGTAAGCCTGGTGTGGAGTTCTGCGGTGAGGATGAGATTGTGCTATCGAACCTATTGAAGAAGTTATTCAGCTGGTTCGCTTTCTCCACATCTCCACTTATGTTTGCCCTCCGCTTTGCACTGCATCCGGTGATGATCTTCATCCCATCCCACACCTCCTTCATGCTTTTGTTCTGCAGCTTTTGTTCTAGCTTCCTCCTATACTGCTCCTTTGCCCCCCTGATCTGTACTCTGAGTTCCTTCTGAACTCTTTTAAGCTCCAACCGATCACCATCTTTAAAGGCCCTCTTCTTCTGGTTTAGGAGGCCTTTGATGTGACTAGTGATCCACGGCTTATTATTGGGATAGCAGCGAACAGTTCTAACAGGAACAACGGCATCCACACAAAAGTTAATATAGTCCGTTGTGCATTCAGTGACCTCCTCAATGCCCCCACAGAGCCCCCCTTGCAGTACATCCCAGTTAGTAGTACCGAAGCAGTCTCTCAGGGCCTGTTCAGCTTCAGGAGTCCACTTCCTAAAAGAGCGTGTGGTAGTGGGATGCCTCATCACAATTGATTTATATCTGGGCTGTAACAAAACCAGGTTATGATCAGCTTTCCCCAATGAAGGCAGCGGGGATGCACTGTATGCGTCCTCTACGTTTGCATACAGTAGGTCAATAGTCCTATTACCCCTGGTGTAACAGTCCACATACTGGGAGAAAGCAGGTAGTGCCGTGTCCAAAGCCACATGATTGAAGTCCCCTGTAATTAACACCAGTGCCTCAGGGTGCTGTGTCTGAAGCCTAGCAACAGCGGAGTTGATGACGTCACACGCTACCGTTGCGTCGGCACGCGGCGGGACATACACATTCACCACAATGACGTTTGCGAATTCTCACGGCAGATAATATGGCCTCATACTCACGGCGATCAGCTCAATATCTCTTTCACAAACGAAGATCTTTGTACTCACATGCCCGGGGTTACACCATCTTGCGTTAATGTAGACAGCGAGTCCCCCTCCTTTCTTCTTCCCACACTTTTTGGCATCTCTGTCAAATCTTACCGTAGTAAAACCAGGTAATTCTACATTTACATCCGGGATGTTAGCCGTCAGCCATGTTTCGGAAAAGCACATTAAACTGCATTCCTTGTATGCTTTAACATTCCTTACTAGTGAGGCTAGCTCATCCAATTTATTTGGCAGCGATGGAGCTGAGGATAAGCCAGCAAGTAGATGATGGGTGTAACATGAATGTAAGGAAGCATGAGACTGTGACTGGGTACTAATGCAGACAGAGCAAAGAGTTAAATTGTACCACAGAGGCAAAATTCACAAGAGTGTAGAATGCAGGACTGAAGGTACTGTATTAAAATGTGCTCTTTATTATACTTGTGGCACAGTTGTCCGGTATGAAGTTGTGGGCATCACTGAGTTGTTGTTGTTGAAGAAAGGTCAAAGTTGGGAGCTGAACATCAAAAGATATACTTTGTATTGAAAGGACAGACAGGAAGGCAAGGGCGGTGATGTGACTCTGCTGGTTAGAGATGGAATTACATCTTTAGAAAGAGGCGACATCTTTAGTCAGAGAATGTTGAATCTTTGTGCATGGGATTAACAAATTGTGAAAAAACATTATGGGAATCATATGTAGGCCTCCAAATAGTAGCCAAGATGTGGGATTGAGATTGCACAGAGAGCTGAAAAAGGAATGTAATAAGGGTAATGTCACAACTGTAAATGAGGGCAAACTAGCCAACGATATAAAGCAGGAACAATAGTGCAGACTATTATCTAAATAGGTGAGGGTATCAAAGGATATGGTAAGGAGACAGGTGTATGGAGTTGGGGGGGGGGGGTGGATCCAGGATCATCCTTGATGGAAATGACAGAACGGACTCAATGGACTGAATGGCCTGATTCTGCTCCCATCTCTTATGGTCTAAGGCAGAGAGAAGGTACAATACTGCAGATGCAGCAATGATGAGGTATAAGGCGAAGGAGAACTACAGTTCTACAGATAAAGGAATGGTGAGGTACAAAGTACAGGGAAGTACAATGTTATAGATACTGGAAGGATGAGGTTTTACGTAGAGGAGATGCAGGGATAGTGAGGGACAAGGCAGAGGAGTGTACAATGTTGCAGATATTGCAACGTTGAGGTACAAGGCAAAGGAGGAGAAAAATACTGCAGATGCTGGAACAGTGAGGGACCAGGCAGAGCAGAACCACAATACTGAAGATACAGCAATGGTGAGAAAAAAGGCAGATGAGTATACAATACTGCAGATATCGCACGGTGAGGTACAATGCAGAGGAATAAAATATTGCAGATGCTGGAACGGGAGGAATCTCAATATCACAGATAAAGCAATGGTGAGTTACAAAGCACAAGAAAGCTACTATACTGCAGATAAAATAACAGTGAGTTATAAAGCACAAGAAAACTATAATACCACAGATAAAGCAATGGTGAGGTACAAAGCACAAGAGAGGTACAATACCGCAGATAAAGCAACGCTGAGTTATAAAGCACAAGAAAGGTACAACACTGCAGATAAAGCAACGCTGAGGTACAAAGCACAGACGTAATACAATTCCGCAGATACAGGAATGGTGAGTTACAAGGACAGGAGAAAAACAATTCCACATTTACTGGAATGTTGAGGCTCAAAGCACAGGAGAAATACAATACTGCAGAGTCCGGAACGATGAGGTATGAAGCACGGGGGAATACCATACCACTGATGCTGGAGCCGTGAGGTACAAGGCAGAGTAGAAATAAAATACCACATACACAAGAATAGAGAGTTTTAAAGCACAGTAGAACCACAATACTGCAGGTGACAGACTGGTGAGGTAGAAAGCACATGTCTACAGACTCGGAGTTCTGTTCTGGGTGTCAGATGTGGGATTTCTGTGAGACTCCCAGGCTCCCCGATGGCCACAGCTGCACCTGGTGCATCGAGATGCAGTTCCTTAGAGACCGTGTTAGGGAACTGGAGCTGCAGCACATTGACCTTTGGGTAATTAGGGAATTTGAGGAAGTTATAGGAGCTACAGGGAGGAAGTCACCCCAAGGCTACAGGAGGCTGATAAATGGGTGACTGTCAGGAGACGGAAGGGAGAACTTCAGTTATTGGAGAGCACCCCTGTGGCTAGCCCTTTCAACGTTAAATACTCTATTTTGAGCACTGCGGGGGGCGGGGGCGGGGAGGATGGAAAGCTCCCTAGGGGAAGCAACAGTGGATGTGACCCTGGAACTGAGTCTGGCCCCGTGTCTCAGGAGGGTAGGGAACTGACAAGGATGGCAGCTGTAATAAAACTAATATGGTGGGGAATGGGAGCCAGTGTGATGGAGCTGAGGATAAGCCAGCAAGTAGATGATGGGTATAACATGAATGTAAGGAAGCACAAAACTGTGACTGGGTACTAATGCAGACAGAGCAAAGAGTTAAATTGTACCACAGAGGCAAAATTCACAAGGGTGTAAAATGCAGGACTGAAGGTACTGTATTAAAATGTGCTCTTTATTATACTTGTGGCACAGTTGTCCGGTATGAAGTTGTGGGCATCACTGAGTTGTTGTTGAAGAAAGGTCAAAGTTGGGAGCTGAACATCAAACTATATACTTTGTATTGAAAGGACAGACAGGAAGGCAAGGGCGGTGATGTGACTCTGCTGGTTAGAGATGGAATTACATCTTTAGAAAGAGGTGACATAGGGTCAGAGAATGTTGAATCTTACAGGTGGAGTCAACAAACTGCAAGGGTAAAAAAAAACATTATGGGAATCATATACTGTACAGGCCTCCAAATAGTAGCCAAGGTGTGGAGTTGAGATTGTACAGGGAGCTGAAAAAGGAATGTAATAAGGGTAATGTCACAACTGTAAATGAGGGCAAACTAGCCAATAATATAAAACAGGAACAATAGTGCAGACCATTATCTAAATGGGGAGAAGGTTCAAACATCAGAGGTACTTAGGAATCCTCGTGCAAGATTCCCAGAAGATTAATGTACAGATTGCCACAGAGTAGTGATGCTGTGGAATGCTCTGTCACGGATGGTGCAGGACAAGCAAGTGGGTATATTTCAACCAGAATTTGATAATTTCCTGATTGGTCAGGGTATCAAAGGATATGGCAAGGAGACAGGCATATGGAGTTGAAGGGGAATGCAGGATCAGCCATGGTGGAATGACAGAGCTGACTCAATGGGCTGAAAGGCCTAATTCTGCTCCCATCTCTTATGGCCTAAGGCACAGGAAAGGTACAATACTGCACATGCAGCAATGGTGAGATGGAAGACTGAGGAGAGTCACAGTTCTGCAGATACAGGAATGGTGAGGGACAAAGCACAGGGCAGCACAATGTCACAGATACTGGAAGGACGTGGTTTTAAGGAGAGAAGATCTACATATGCTGGAATACTGAGGTACAAGGCAGAGCAGAACCACAATGCTGCAGATACAGCAATGGTGAGGAACCAGGCAGAGGAGGAGCAAAATACTGCAGATAGTTCAATGGTGAGGTGCAAGGCAGGTAATTATACAATCCTGCAGATAGAGGAAAGGTCAGGGTTAAAGCACGGGGAAATACAATACTGCAGATGCTGCAATGGTGAGGTACACGAGAGTGGAGAATAACAATACTGCAGATGTGTCAGCCGAAATAGCTCAGTTGGGAGAGCGTTAGACTGAAGATCTAAAGGTCCCTGGTTCAATCCCGGGTTTCGGCATTGGGACTTATTTATTGGGCTCCACTTTAGTGTGACTCTGTTGCAGCTTATGTTGTCGGAGGTCAGAGTTTGGAGTTCAATTGCAACATCCTGTGTAAGAGAGTTTGTAATTCCTTCCATTTTGCACATGGGTTTCCTCCAGCTGCTCTGGTTTCCAGCCACGGTCCAAAGATGTACTGATTAGTAAGTGAATTGGTATTTTCAATTGTCACACCATTAGGGTATGGTTAAATCGACCTGTTCCAGCTCGGCACAGATTGGTGGGCCAGAACTTCCTGTTCTTCATTGCATCTCGCAATGAAATAAAATAAATAATATTCTGTAATGGTGAGGGATGAGAGAGTGGAGGAGTACAATACCGCAGATACAGCAACAGTGAGGTTTAAAGCACAGGGGAAATACAATCCTGCAGATAAAGGAACAGTGAGGTGCAAGACAGAGGTGAACCACAAAAGTATGCCATATCGTGGAGTGGTGTCGCAGCAATAACCTGGTACTCGCCGTCAGTAAGACGAAAGAGCTGATTGTGGACTTCAGGAAGGGTAAGACGAAGGAACACACACCAATCCTCATAGAGGGATCAGAAGTGAAAAGTGTGAACAGTTTCAAATTCCTGGGTGTCAAGATCTCTGAGCTTAATATCAAAGGATATACTTTGTATGGAAAGGACAGGCAGAAGGGATAGGTGGTAGTGTGCCTCTGTTGGTAAGAGATGGAATTACATCTTTAGAAAGAGGTGACATAGGGTCAGAGAATGTTGAATCTTTGTGCATGGGGTTAACAAATTGTGAAAAAACATTATGGGAATCATATGTAGGCCTCCAAATAGTAGCCAAGATGTGGGGTTAAGATTGTACAGGGAGCTGAAAAATAAATGTAATAAGGATAATGGCAGAAATGTAAATGAGGGCAAACAAGCCAACGATATAAAGCAGGAACAATAGTGCAGACTATTATCTAAATCTTTGAGGGTATCAAAGGATATGGTAAGGAGACAGGTGTATGGAGTTGGGGGGGGGGGTGGAATCCAGGATCATCCATGATGGAACAGACTCGATGGACTGAATGGCCTAACTCTGCTCCCATCTCTTATGGTCTAAGGCAGAGAGAAGGAACAATACTGCAGATGCAGCAATGATAAGGTATAAGGCGAAGGAGAACTACAGTTCTACAGATAAAGGAACTGTGAGGTACAAAGTACAGGGAAGTACAATGTTATAGATACTGGAAGGATGAGGTTTTATGTAGAGGAGACACAGGGATAGTGAGGGACAAGGCAGAGGAGTGTACAATGTTTCAGATACTGCAACGGTGAGGTACAAGGCAGAGGAGGAGAAAAACACAGCAGATGCTGGAACAGTGAGGGACCAGGCAGAGCAGAACCACAATACTGAAGATACAGCAATGGTGAGGAAAAAGGCAGAGGAATAAAATATTGCAGATGCTGGAATGGGAGGAACTTCAATATCACAGATAAAGCAGCAGTGAGTTACAAAGCACAGAAGTAATACAATTCTGCAGATACAGGAATGGTGAGGTACAAGGACAGGAGAAAAACAATTCCACATTTACTGGAATGTTGAGGCTCAAAGCACAGGAGAAATACAATACTGCAGAGTCCGGAAAGATGAGGTCCGAAGCACGGGGTAATACAATACCACTGATGCTGGAGCAGTGAGGTACAAGGCAGAGGAGAAATAAAATACCACATACACAAGAATAGAGAGTTTTAAAGCACAGTAGAACTACAATACTGCAGATGATGGACTGGTGAGGTACAAATTACATGGAAATACAACAGTGCGTTCGCTGGATTGTGAGGAATAATGTACAAGAGACATATAATACTGCAGATTCTTCAATGGTGAGGTACACGAGAGTGGAGAACAATGATACTACAGCATTGTCAGCCGAAATAGCTCAGTTGGGAGAGCGTTAGACTGAAGATCTAAAGGTCCCTGGTTCAATCCCGGGTTTCGGCATTGGGACTTATTTATTGGGCTCCACTTTAGTGTGACTCTGTTGCAGCTTATGTTGTCGGAGGTCAGAGTTTGGAGTTCAATTGCAACGTCCTGTGTAAGAGAGTTTGTAATTCCTTCCATTTTGCACATGGGTTTCCTCCAGCTGCTCTGGTTTCCTGCCACGGTCCAAAGACATACTGATTAGTAGGTGAATTGGTATTTTCAATTGTCACACCATTAGGGTATGGTTAAATCGACCTGTTCCAGCTCGGCACAGTTTGGTGGGCTAGAACTTCCTGTTCTTCATTGCATCTCGCAATGAAATAAAATAAATAATATTCTGTAATGGTGAGGGATGAGAGAGTGGAGGAATACAATACCGCAGATACAGCAACAGTGAGGTTTAAAGCACAGGGGAAATACAATCCTGCAGATACAGGAACAGTGAGGCGCAAGACAGAGGTGAACCACAAAAGTATGCCATATCGTGGAGTGGTGTCGCAGCAATAACCTGGTACTCGCCGTCAGTAAGACGAAAGAGCAGATTGTGGACTTCAGGAATGGTAAGACGAAGGAACACACACCAATCCTCATAGAGGGATCAGAAGTGAAAAGTGTGAACAGTTTCAAATTCCTGGGTGTCAAGATCTCTGAGGACCTAACCTGATCCCAACATATCGATGCAGTTATAAAGACGACAAGATAGTGACTATACTTCATTAGGAGTTTGAAGAGATTTGGTTGTCAACAAATACACTCAAAAACTTATATAGCTGTACCGTGGAGAGCATTCTGACAGGCTGCATCACTGTCTGGTGTATGGGGGAGGGGGGAGCTACTGTACAGGACCGAAAGGGGGTTGGGAATTTAGTCGGCTCCGACAAAGTACCCAGGAAATCTTCCAGGAGTGGTGTCTCAGAAAGGCAGTTTCCATTATTAAGGTCCTCCAGCACCCAGGGCATACATTATTTCTGTTTTTGCATGATTTTAACCTATTCAATATATGTGATATGGTAAATTGACTTATTTATTTAAAATTATTTTTTTTCTTGTTCCATATTATGTATTGCTTTGAACCTCTGCTGCTAGGTTAACAAATTTCAGGACACATGCCAGTGATAATAAACCTGATTCTGATTCTGAGATTCTGGAAGGGTGAGGTTTAAGGAACTACAATACTGCAGAAGCTGGAATGGTGAGATACCATACAGAGGGAAATACAATACTGCAGATACTGGCATGCTGAGGTACAAGACAGAGGTGAACCACAAAAGTTTACCTCCCAGGTGCCAGGGTTTGTGATGTTTCTGAGCACGTCAACAATATCCTGAAAAGGGAGGGAGAACCACATTCTTACAGATAGATCAGCCACAATAGATAGATAGATAGATAGATAGATACTTTATTCATCCCCATGGGGAAATTCAACCTTTTTTTTCCAATGTCCCATACACTTGTTGTAGCAAAAACTAATTACATACAATACTTAACTCAGTAAAAATATGATATGCATCTAAATCACTAACTCAAGAAGCATTAATAATAGCTTTAAAAAAAAAAGTTCTTAAGTCCTGGCGGTTGAATTGTAAAGCCTAATGGCATTGGGGAGTATTGACCTCTTCATCCTGTCTGAGGAGCATTGCATCGATAGTAACCTGTCGCTGAAACTGCTTCTCTGTCTCTGTCTCTGGATAGCTCAGTTGGGAGAGTGTATCTGGTTCAATCCTGGTTTTCGGCACTGGGACTTGTTTATTGGGCCCCATGGTCACATAACAATTGGGGGACACTATTGCAGCTCGGGGCTTCAGAGTTTGAAGTTCAATTGTGGCATCCTCTGTATGCAGGTTTGTACGTCCTTCCCTTGTACAGAGACCCTCCAAAGGTAGTATGATTAGAGGCTTAATTGTACTTTTAATCCATGCCACAATTAGGTTAGGGTTAAATTGGTGAATTCCTGGGTGGCCGGACTGGCGTGTTCTGTGCTCTATCTCTCTACAAAATGAAATAACTAATATTTTGTAGGGGTGAGGGATGAGGCAACAGCTTTAAAAATTACGAGGTTTTTCCTCGGTGGGAGTCATTGATTGTAGTAATGCGCAGATGTAGTCGAAGCGTTCTCGTTCAAGTCCGGCAAAAAGCTTTAAAAACCGTCTCCATAAAAGAGGAGTTCCGTCTAGTGTAGCGTTCATCATCAGAGTGGTCTGAGTCAGGGTGGTAAGGCTTCGGCTCAACAGGGTTTTGGCAAAAGATGGGAGCAAGGCAAGTAGGTAAGTTCATTCCTTACTTCTTGTTTCTTTTTTTTCTTATTTAATTGTTGAAAGAATAGGGGGTATGTCTAAAGGGCAAGTGTTCTGTTCTGGATGTCAGATGTGGCATTTCAGCCAGACTCCCAGCCTCCCCAGTGGCCACATCCACACCAGGTTCATCGAGATACAGTTCCTTAGAGACCGTGTTAGGGAACTGGAGCTGCAGCACATTGACCTTTGGGTAATTAGGGAATTTGAGGAAGTGATAGGAGCTACAGGGAGGTAGTCACCCCAAGGCTACAGGAGGCTGATAAATGGGTGACTGTCAGGAGACGGAAGGGAGAACTTCAGATAGTGGAGAGCACCCCTGTGGCCAGCCCCTTCAATGATAAATACTCCATTTTGAGCACTTCTAAGGGGGAGGATGGAAAGCTCCCTGGGGGAAGCAACAGCGGATGTGACTCTGGCACTGAGTCCGGCCCCGTGTCTCAGGAGGGTAGGGAACTGACAAGGATGGCAGCTGTAATTGAGGACTCTATAGTTAGGGGGACAAACAGGTGATTCTGTGGATGTGACAAAGAAACACAGATGGTAGCTTGCCTCCCAGGTGCCAGGGTCTGTGATGTTTCTGAACTGAGAAGGTGAGCAGCCAGAGGTCGTGGTACAAATTGGTACCAACAACATCGGTAGAAAAGGGAGGAGGACCTGAAAACAGAATACAGGAAGTTAGGAAGGAGGCTGAGAAGGAAGACCTCAAGGGTACTAATCTCCAGCTTGCTGCCTGTGCCACGTGACATTGAGAATAGGAACAGAATGAGCGGACAGAGAAATGAGTGATTGAAGAATTGGAGCAGGAGGCAGGGATTCAGATTTCTAGATAATTGGGACCTCTTCTGCGGCAGATGTGACCTGCACAAAAGGGACGGGTTGCACTTGAATCTGAGGGGGACCAATATTCTTGAGGACAGGTTTTCTAGAGCTGTTTGGGAGTGTTTTAAACTAATATGGTGGGGAATGGGAATCAGTGTGATGGAGCTGAGGATAAGCCAGCAAGTAGATGATGGGAGTAACATCAATGTAAGGAAGGACAAGACAGTGATTGGGTACAAATGCAGACAGAGCAAAGAGTTAAATTCTACCACAGAGGTAAAATTCACAAGGGTGTAGAATGCGGGATTAAAGGAGCTGTATTTAAATGAGCTTAACATTCGGAATAAGCTGGATGAACTTGTTGCGCAGTTGGTCGGTATGAAGTTATGGGCATCAAGGTGTTGTTGCTGAAAGAAGGTGAAAGTTGGGAGCTTAACATCAAAGGATATACTTTGTATTGAAAGGACAGACAGGAAGGCATAGGCAGTGGTGTGGCTCTGCTGGTAAAAGATGGAATTCTATCTTTAGAAAGAGGTGACATCGGGTCTGAGAATGTGGGGTCAACAAACCTCAAGGGTGAAAAAAAAACCATTGTGGGAATCATACGTAGGCCTCCAAATAGTAGCCAAGATGTGGAGTTGAGATGCACAGGGAGCTGAAAAAGGAATGTAATAAGGGTAATGTCACAACTGTAAATGAGGGCAAACTAGCCAATAATATAAAGCAGGAACAATAGTGCAGACTATTATTTAAATGGGGAGAAGATTCAAACATCAGAGGTACAGAGGTACTTAGACTCCCAGAAGGTTAATTTACAGACTGCCACAGAGCAGTGAATCTGTGGAATGCTCTGCCACAGGTGGTGGAGGACAAGCCCGTGGGTGTGTTTAAAGCAGAAGCTGATAGATTCCTGATCAGTCAGGGCATCAGAGGATATGGCAAGGAAGCTGGTGTATGGAATTGAGATAATGCAGGATCATCCATGATGGAATGACAGAGCAGGCTCGATAGGTTGAATGGCTTAATTCTGCTCCCATCTCTTATGGTCTAAGGCACAGGAAAGATACAATACTGCAGCTGCAGCAACGGTGAGATGGAAGACTGAGGAGAATCACAGTTCTGCAGATACAGGAATGGTGAGGGACAAAGCACAGGGCAGCACAATGTCATAGATACTGGAAGGATGTGATTTTAAGGAGAGAAGATCTACATATGCTGGAATACTGAGGTACAAGGCAGAGCAGAACCACAATTCTGCAGATACAGCAACGGTGAGGAACCAGGCAGAGGAGGAGCAAAATACTGCAGATGATAGAACTGTGAGGTACAAAGCACAAGAGAAATACAATACTGCAGATGCTGCAATGGTGAGATAAAGAACCATGGAGAATAACAATACAGTAGCTGTGTCAGCCGAAATAGCTCAGTTGGGAGAGCGTTAGACTGAAGATCTAAAGGTCCCTGGTTCAATCCCGGGTTTCGGCACTGGGACTTAATTATTGGGCCCCATGATCTCGTAGCAGTTGGTGTGACACTGTTACAGTTTGTAGTAACAGTGTTTGTAGTAACAGTTAGAGTTTGGAATTAAATTCTGGCATCCTGGGTAAGTAAGTTTGTACGTCCTTCTGATGTACACAGTCCCATTGTCCAAAGCCAGACTAGTTAGTAGGTTAATTGTACTTTTTAAATCGTACCACAATTAAATTGGTGAAGTCCTGGGAGGAACAGCTGGGTGGGCAGGATGAGCCTGTTCTGTACTCTACCTCTCATAAAATAAAATAAAATGAATAATATTCTGTACTGGTGAGGGACGAGGTGAAGAGCTTTAAAAATCAAAAGGTTTTCTTACTGTCAGTCATTGATTGGAGTAATGTACAGACACAGTAGACGTGTTCCCATTCAAGTTGGGCAAAAAGCTTAAGAAAACCCAGTCTGTGTAAAAGAGGGGTATTGTCTAGTGGAGTGGTCATCATCAGAGTGGTCTGAGTCAGAGTGATAAGGCTTTGGCTCAATAGGGCTTCGGCAAGAACAGGTGGGAGCAAGGTAAGTAGTAAGTTCACTCTGTACTTCTTGTTTCTTTTTTTTCATATTTAACTATTGAGAGAATAGGGGCATGTCTACAGGGCCAGCGTTCTGTTCTGGGTGTCAGATGTGGGGTTTCCGCGAGACTACCAGCCTCCCCGATGGCCACATCTGCACCTGGTGCATCGAGATGCAGCTGTTTAGAAACTGTGTAAGGGAACTGGAGCTGCATCTCGATGACCTTCGGCTTGTTAGGGAAAGTGAGGCAGTGAGAGACAGGAGCTACAGGGAGGTAGTCACCCCAAGGCTACAGGAGACAGATAGATGAGGAGAGGGAAGGGGAAATGCCAGATAGTGGAGGGCACCCCTGCGGCCATCCCCTTCAACAATAAATACTCCATTTTGAGCATTGGTATTGGGGTGAACCTACCTGGGGGGAAGCAACAGCTGCTGTGCCTCTGGCACTGAGTCTGGCCCTGATTAGTAGGGGAGGGAACTCTATAGTTAGGGGGTCACATAGGCGATTCTGTGGACGCAACAAAGACACAGAGATGGTAGTCTGCTTCCCAGGTGCCAGGGTTCCTGATGATTCTGAGCCCGTCCACAATATCCTGAAAAGGGAGGGAGAACCACAATCTGACAGATACATCAGCCGAAATAGCTCAGCTGGGAGAGTGTTAGACTGAAGATCTAAAGGTCCCTGGTTCAATCCCGGGTTTCGGCACTGGGACTTGTTTATTGGGCCCCATGGTCCCATAGCAGTTGTTATGACACTATTGCAGCTCGGGGCTTCAGAGTTTGGAGTTCAATTGTGGCATCCTGTGTACATAAGTTTATACATCCTTCACTTGTACAGAGCCCCTCCAAAGTTAGTATAGTTAGAAGGTTAATTGTATTTTTAAACCAGACCATAATTAGGTTAGGATTAAATCCGTGGATTTCTGGGTGGCCGGACTGGCATGTTCTGTGCTCTATCCCTCAACTAAATAAAATCACTAATACTCTGTAGTGGTGAGGGATGAGGCAAAGAGCTTTAAAAATCAGGAGGTTTTTCTCAGTGGAAGTTGTTGATTTTAGTAATGTGCAGATGTGGTCAAAGCGTCCTTGTGCAAGTCCAGAAAGAAGCTTTAAAAACCCAGTCTGCATAAATGAGGAGTTCCGTCTAGTGGAGCGTTCATCATCAGAGTGGTCTGAGTCAGGGTGGTAAGGCTTCGGCTCAACAGGGTTTTGGCAAAAGATGGGAGCAAGGCAAGTAGGTAAGTTCACTTCTTACTTCTTGTTTTTTGTTTATTTAATTGTTGAGAGATTAGGGGGCATGTCTACAGACTCGGAGTTCTGTTCTGGGTGTCAGATGTGGGATTTCCGTGAGACTCCCAGGCTCCCCGATGGCCACAGCTGCACCTGGTGCATCGAGATGCAGTTCCTTAGAGACCGTGTTAGGGAACTGGAGCTGCAGCACATTGACCTTTGGGTAATTAGGGAATTTGAGGAAGTGATAGGAGCTACAGGGAGGTAGTCACCCCAAGGCTACAGGAGGCTGATAAATGGGCGACTGTCAGGAGACGGAAGGGAGAACTTCAGATAGTGGAGAGCACCCCTGTGGCCAGCCCCTTCAAAGATAAATACTCCATTTTGAGCACTGCAAAGGGTGGGGGGAGGATGGAAAGCTCCCTAGGGGAAGCAACAGTGGATGTGACCCTGGAACTGAGTCTGGCCCCGTGTCTCAGGAGGGTGGGGAACTGACAAGGATGGCAGCTGTAATAAAACTAATATGGTGGGGAATGGGAGCCAGTGTGATGGAGCTGAGGATAAGCCAGCAAGTAGATGATGGGTATAACATGAATGTAAGGAAGCACAAGTCTGTGACTGTGTACTAATGCAGACAGAGCAAAGAGTTAAATTGTACCACAGAGGCAAAATTCACAAGGGTGTAAAATGCAGGACTGAAGGAACTGTATTAAAATGTGCTCTTTATTATACTTGTGGCACAGTTGTCCGGTGTGAAGTTGTGGGCATCACTGAGTTGTTGTTGTTGAAGAAAGGTCAAAGTTGGGAGCTGAACATCAAAAGATATACTTTGTATTGAAAGGACAGACAGGAAGGCAAGGGCAGTGATGTGACTCTGCTGGTTAGAGATGGAATTACAACTTTAGAAAGAGGTGACATAGGGTCAGAGAATGTTGAATCTTACAGGTGGGGTCAACAAACTGCAAGGGTAAAAAAAAGTTGAAGTTGAAGTGGAATGCAGGATCAGCCATGGTGGAATGACAGAGCAGACTCAATGGGCTGAATGGCCTAATTCTGCTCCAATCTCTTATGGCCTAAGGCACAGGAAAGGTACAATACTGCAGATGCAGCAATGGTGAGATGGAAGACTGAGGAGAGTCACAGTTCTGCAGATACAGGAATGGTGAGGGACAAAGCACAGGGCAGCACAATGTCATAGATACTGGAAGGACGTGATTTTAAGGAGAGAAGATCTACATATGCTGGAATACTGAGGTACAAGGCAGAGCAGAACCACAATGCTGCAGATACAGCAACGGTGAGGAACCAGGCAGAGGAGGAGCAAAATACTGCAGATAGTTCAATGGTGAGGTACAAGGCAGGTGATTATACAATACTGCAGATAGAGGAATATTGGTGGGACAAGGCTCAAGAGAAAGATAATACTGCCGGTGATGGAACGGTGAGGTACAAAGCAGAAGGGAAATATAATACTGCTGATGCTGCAACGGTGAGATAAAGAACCATGGAGAATAACAATACTGCAGCTGTGTCAGCCGAAATAGCTCAGTTGGGAGAGCGTTAGACTGAAGATCTAAAGGTCACTGGTTCAATCCCGGGGTTCAGCACTTGGACGTGGTTATTGGCCCACACTTTAGCGTGACTCTATTACAGCTTGTGTTGTCAAATTGCAACATCTTGTGTGAATTTGTAATTGTAATTAACTAAATTATGCACATGGGTTTCCTCCGGCTGCTCTGGTTTTCTGCCACGGTCCAAAGACCTACTGATTAGTAGGTGAATTGGTATTTTAAATCATCACATGATTAGGGTATGGTTAAATCAGGGGTTTCCTGGCCAGCACAGTTTAGTGGGCCAGAAGTGCCTGTTCTTCACTGGGTCACTGTATTTGTTCACTGTACACGTTAATTGTAATTTTAAACCAGACCATAATTAGGTTAGGGTTAAATCGGTGGATTTCTGGGTGGCCGGACTGGCATGTTCTGTGCCCTATCTCTCAACAAAATAAAATAACTAATACTCTGTAGCGGTGAGGGATGAGGGCGTGGAGCACTACAAT
The DNA here is from genome assembly GCF_048418815.1 of Hemitrygon akajei. NCBI lineage: Eukaryota > Metazoa > Chordata > Chondrichthyes > Myliobatiformes > Dasyatidae > Hemitrygon > Hemitrygon akajei. The sequence continues at coordinate 132,032,109 of NC_133130.1, read as the reverse complement.
ACTGCAGATACAGCAACAGTGAGGTTTAAAGCAGAGGGGAAATACAATACTGGAACAGTGAGGTAATCTGCAGCTGGATCTTCAACTTCCTCACAGACAGGACCCAGGCTGTAAAAATAGGGGACAAGCCCTCTTCTACAATCATTCTGAGCACCGGTGCCCCACAAGGCTGTGTACTCAGCACCCTGCTGTACTCACATGATTGTGTAGCCAAGTTTCCATCAAACTCAATATATAAGTTTGCTGATGACACCACAATTGTAGGCCGTATCTATTTTCTAATTACGATTTATAATTTACATTTTTTATTATATTTACTTGGATTTGTACTTCAGGGAGCACGAAGTGCAGAATCAAATATCACTGTGATGATTGTACGCTCTAGTATCGATTGTTCAGTGACGATAAAGTAAAGTAATGCAGATAGATCAGCCAAAATACCCCCAAAGTACCAGTGTTGGCACTGGGACTTGTTTATTGGGCACCATGGTAACAGCAGTTAGTGCAACACTATTGCAGCTCACTTGATTTCAGAGTTCAATTCAGACGTCCTCTGTAAGTAGGTTTGAAAGTCCTTCCCATGTGCATATGGGTTTCTTCCGGGGTGCTGCGGTTTGCTCCCACAGTCCAAAGACGTACTGGTTAGTAGTTGAACTGATTATTTTAAAGCATCCCACAACTGGGCGGCATGAATCCACCAATTTAACCCTAACCTGATTGCAGGGTGGCACAGCTTGGTGGGCTGGACGGACCCGTTGTGCGCTGTAGGTGTCAATAAAATAAAATAAATAATATTCTGTGATAGTGAGGGTCGAGAGATAGGAGAACTACAATACCGCAGATACAGCAATGGTGAGGTATAAGGCAGAGGAGTGTACAATACCGCAGATGGAGGAATGGTCAGGTTGAAAGCACGGGGAAATACAATACTGCAGATGCTGCAACGATGAGGTACATGGCAGTAGAGAACCACAATACTGTAGATATGTCAGAGAAATAGCTCAGTTGGGAGAGCGTTAGGCTGAAAATCTAAAGGTCCCTGGTTCAATCCCGGGTTTATTACTGGGACTTGGTTATTGGGCCTCATGGTCGCATAGCAGCATCAGAGTGTGGCACCCTCTGTATGCAGTTTTGTACGTCCTTCCCTTGTACACAGCCTCTCCAAAAGTAGTATGTATTTGTTAAACTGTACCACAATTATGTTAGTGTTCCTGGGTGTCACTTGGTGGGCTTGTTCCTTGGTGGGCTGTATCTCTCAATAAAATAAAAAAAATATTCTGTAATGTTGAGGGATGAGGCGTAGAGCTTTAAAATTCAGGAGGTTTCCTTGGTGGGATTTATTGATTGGAGTACTGTGTACATACAGTAGAAGCATTCCCATGCAAGTCCTGCAAAAAGCTTTAAAAACCCAGTCTGCATAAAAGAAGGGTCCTGTCTAGTGGAGCGGTCATCATCAGAGTGGTCTGAGTCAGAGTGGTAAGGCTTTGGCTCAACAGGGCTACGGTAAGAACAGGTGGGAGCAAGGTAAGTAGGTAAGTTCACTCCATACTCCTTACTTAAATAAGAACTCCAGATCTTATTTAACTGTTGAGAGAATAGGAGGTATGTCTACAGGGCCAATGTTCTGTTCTGGTTGCTCACCCTCCCCAGTGGCCACATCTGCACCTGGTGCATCGAGATGCAGCTCCTGAGAGACTGTGTTAGGGAATTGGAGGTGCATCTTGATGACCTTCAGCTTGTTAGGGAAAGTGAGGCAGTGATAGACAGGAACTACAGGGAGGTAGTCACCCCAAGGGTACAGGAGATCGATAAAAGGGTGACTGTCAGGAGAGGGAAGGGAGAACGCCAGATAGTGGAGAGAACCCCGGTGACTGGCCACTTCAACAATAAATGCTCCATTTGAGTACTGTTGGGGAGGGGGGGGGGATCTACATGGGGAAATGACAGTGGCCGTGCCTCTGTCACTGAGTCTGGCTCTGTGGCCCAGGAGGGTAGGGAACTGACAAGGATGGCAGCAGTGATTCGGCCTCTATAGTTAGGGGGACAGACAAGTGATTCTGTGGACGCGACAAAGAAATACAGATGGAAGTTTGACTCCCAGATGCCAGTGTTTGTGATGTTTCTGAACGATTCCACAATATCCTGAAATGGGAGGGAGAGCAGCAAGAGTTCGAGTACACATTGGTACCAATGACATGGGTAGAGAAAGGGAGGAGGTCCTGAAAACAGAATACAGGGAGTTAGGAAGGAAGCTGAGAAGCAGGACCTCAAGGGTAGTGATCTTGAGATTCCTGCCTGTACCAGACGACAGGGAGGGTAGGAATAGAATGAGGTGGCAGATAAATATGTAGGTGATGAATTGGAGCAGAGTGCAGGGATTCAGATTTCTGGATAATTGGGACCTCCTGCGGCAGTCTGGTGTGGGGGGGTTACTGCACAGGACTGAAAGGGGGTTGTGAATTTGGTTGGCTCCATCTTGCGTACTAAACTACAAAGAACCAAAGACATAGAAACATAGACATAGAAACATAGAAAATAGGTGCAGGAGTAGGCCATTCAGCCCTTTGAGCCTGCACCGCCATTCAGTATGATCATGGCTGATCATCCAGCTCAGAACCCTGTACCTGCTTTCTCTCCATACCCCCTGATCCCTTTAGCCACAAGGGCCATATCTAACTTCCTCTTAAATATAGCCAATGAACTGGCCTCAACTGTTTCCTGTGGCAGAGAATTCCACAGATTCACCACTCTCTGTGTGAAGAAGTTTTTCCTCATCTCGGTCCTAAAAGGCTTCCCCTTTATCCTTAAACTGTGACCCCTCGTTCTGGACTTTCCCAACTTCAAGGAGTGGTGTCTAAGAAAGGCAGTGTCCATTATTAAGGTCCTCCAGCACCCAGGGCATGCCCTTTTCTCACTGTTACCATCAGGTAGGATGTACAGAAACATGAAGGCACACACTCAGCGATTCAGGAACAACTTCTACCCCTCTGTCCTTCATTTCCTAAATAGCTATTTAACCCGCAAATACTACCTCACTTTTTCTTATACTTTATTTCTGTTTTTGCACAATTTTAATGTATTCAATACATGTAACATGGGAAATCGACTTATTTATTTATTTATTTATTTATTTATTCTTCTTCTTCTTCTTCTTCTTCTTCTTCTTCTTCTTCTTCTTCTTCTTCTTCTTCTTCTTCTTCTTCTTCTTCTTCTTCTTCTTCTATATTATGTATTGCTTTGAACTGCTGCTGCTAAGTTAACAAATTTCAGGACACATGCCGGTGATAATAAACCTGATTCTGATTCTGAGATTCTGGAAGGGTGAGGTTTAAGGAACTACAATACTGCAGAAGCTGGAATGGTGAGATACCATAGAGGGAAATACAATACTGCAGATACTGGAATGGTGAGGTACAAAGCACAGGGAAATACAATACTGCAGATACTGGCATGCTGAGGTACAAGACAGAGGGAAATACAATACTGCAGATACTGGAATGCTGAGGTACAAGACAGAGGGAAATACAATACTGCAGATACTGGAATGCTGAGGTACAAGACAGAGGGAAATACAATACTGCAGATACTGGAATGCTGAGGTACAAGACAGAGGGAAATACAATACTGCAGATACTGGCATGCTGAGGTACAAGACAGAGGTGAACCACAAAAATGCAGATATATCAGCTGAAATAGCTCAGCTGGGAGAGCGTTAGACTGAAGATCTAAAGGTCCCTGGTTCAATCCCGGGTTTCGGCACTGCTACATATTTATTGTAACCGTGCTAGCATAGCAGTTAGTGTGACACTATTACAGCTCATAGTGTTAGAGTTTGGAATTCAGTTGCAGCATCCCCTGTAAGTAAGTTTGTATGTCCTTCCCATGTACACTGTCCCACTGTCCAATGGTTAGTAGGTTAATTGTATTTTTTAAACCGTACCACAATTAGGTTACGGTTAAATCAGTGGATTCCCGGGTGGAACAGCTGGGTGAGCTGGATGGGCCTGTTCTGTGCTCTACCTCTCAATAAAATAAAATGAATAATATTCTGTAGATAGATAGATAGATAGATAGATAGATAGATACTTTATTCATCCCCATGGGGAAATTCAACATTTTTTTCCAATGTCCCATACACTTGTCCCATACACTTGTTGTAGCAAAAACTCATTACATACAATACTTAACTCAGTAATAATATGATATGCATCTAAATCACTAACTCAAAAAGCATTAATAATAGCTTTAAAAAAGTTCTTAAGTCCTGGCAGTTGAATTGTAAAGCCTAATGGCATTGGGGAGTATTGACCTCTTCATCCTGTCTGAGGAGCATTGCATCGACAGTAACCTGTCGCTGAAACTGCTTCTCTGTCTCTGGATGGTGCTATGTAGAGGATGTTCAGGGTTTTCCATAATTGACCGTAGCCTTCTCAGCGCCCTTCGCTCAGCTACCGATGTTAAACTCTCCAGTACTTTGCCCACGACAGAGCCCGCCTTCCTTACCAGCTTATTAAGACGTGAGGCGTCCTTCTTCTTAATGCTTCCTCCCCAACACGCCACCACAAAGAAGAGGGCGCTCTCAACAACTGACCTATAGAACATCTTCAGCATCTCACTGCAGACATTGAATGACGCCAACCTTCTAAGGAAGTACAGTCGACTCTGTGCCTTCCTGCACAAGGCATCTGTGTTGGCAGTCCAGTCTAGCTTCTCGTCTAACTGTACTCCCAGATACTTGTAGGTCTTAACCTGCTCCACACATTCTCCATTAATGATCACTGGCTCCATATGAGGCCTAGATCTCCTAAAGTCCACCACCATCTCCTTGGTCTTGGTGAGGGATGAGGCGAAGAGCATTAATAAGCAGGAGGTTTTCTCGGTGCGCGTCGTTGATTGGAGTACTGCGCAGATGCAGTAGAAGCGTTCCCATTCAAATTGTGCAAAAAGCTTTATAAATCCAGTCTGCATAAAAGAGGGGTACCGTCTAACGGCGCGGTCATCATCAGAGTGGTCTGAGTCAGAGTGGTAAGGCTTTGGCTCAAAAGGGCTTCAGCAAGAACAGGCAGGAGCAAGGTCTGTAGGTAATCTCACTCCTTATTTATTATTCAAATCTGGAGAGAATAGGGAGTATGTCTACAGGACCAGTGTTCTGTTCTGGGTGTCAGATGTGGGATTTCCGCGAGATTGCCAGCCTCCCCAATGGCCACATCTGCACCAGGTGCATCGAGATGTAGCTCCTGAGAGACTGTGTTAGGGAATTGGAGGTGCATCTCGATGACCTTCAGCTTGTTAGGGAAAGTGAGGCAGTGATAGACAGGAACTACAGGGAGGTAATCATCTCAAGGTTACAGGAGACAGTTAAATGGGTGACTGTCAGGAGAGGGAAGGGAGAACTTTAGATATTGGACAGCACCCTTGTGACCGGCCCGTTCAACAATAAACACTCCATTTGAGTACTGTTGGGGAGGGGTGGGGTTGGGATCTACATGGGGGAAGTGACAGTGGCCATGTCTCTGTCACTGAGTCTGGCCCTGTGGATCAGGAGGGTAGGGAACTGACAAGGATGGCTACAGTAATCAGGGACTCTATAATTAGGGGGACAGACAGGTGATTCTGTGGACGTGACAAAGAAATACGGATGGTAGTTTATCTCACAGATGCCAGTGTTTGTGTTGTTTCTGAGTGTGTCCACAATATCCTGAAATGGGAGGGAGAGCAGCCAGAGGTCGTGGTACATATTGGTACCAATGACATGGGTAGAGAAAGAGAGGAGGTCCTGGAAACAGAATACAGGGAGTTCGGAAGGAAGTTGAGAAGCAGGACCTCAAGGGTTGTAATCTTGAGATTGTTACCTGTGTCACACGACAGTGAGGACATGAATAGAATGAGGTGGCAGATAAATGTGTGGGTGAAGAATTGGAGCAGAGTGCAGGGATTCAGATTTCTGGATAATTGGGACCTCTTCTGCGGCAGGTGTGACCTGTACAAAAGGGACGGTTTGCACTTGTACCCGAGGGGGACCAATATTTTTGTGGGCAGGTTCACTAGAGCTGTTGGGAGCAGTTTAAACTAATATGGTGGGGCATGGGAACCAGTGTGATAGAGCTGAGGATGAGCCAGTGGGTATACAAGCTGATGATGGATGTAACATGAATTTAAGGAAGGACAAGCAAATGCAGACAGAGCCAAGAGTTCAATAGTACCACAGTGGCAAAATTCAAAAGGGTGAAGAATACAGGACTGAATGTGTTGTATTGAAATGTGCTTAGCATTCGGAATAATGTGGATGAACATGTGGCACAATTAGAGAATGGTCGGTATGACATTATGGGCATCACTGAGTCGTGGCTGAAAGAAGGTGATTGTTGGGAGCTTAATATCAAAGGATAAACTTTGTATGGAAAGGTCAGGCAGGAAGGGATAGGCGGTAGTGTGCCTCTGATAGTAAGAGATGGAATTACAACTTTAGAAAGAGTTGACATAGGGTCAGAGAATGTTGAATCTTTGTGCATGGGGTTAACAAACTGTAAGGGTAAAAAAAATCATTATGGGAATCATATGTAGGCCTCCAAATAGTAGCCCAGATGTGGGGTTGAGATTGTACAGGGAGCTGAAAAAGAAATATAATAAGGGTAATGTCAGAACTGTAAATGAGGGCAAACTAGCCAATGATATAAAGCAGGAACAATAGTGCAGACTATTATTTAAATTGGTGAGGGTATCAAAGGATATGGTAAGGAGACAGGTGTATGGAGTTGGGGGGGGGGGGGTGGAATCCAGGATCATCCTTGATGGAAATGACAGAACAGACTCAATGGACTGAATGGCCTAATTCTGCTCCCATCTCTTATGGTCTAAGGCAGAGAGAAGGTACAATACTGCAGATGCAGCAATGATAAGGTATAAGGTGAAGGAGAACTACAGTTCTACAGAAAAAGGAACCATGAGGTACAAAGTACAGGGAAGTACAATGTTATAGATACTGGAAGGATGAGGTTTTACGTAGAGGAGATGCAGGGATAGTGAGGGACAAGGCAGAGGAGTGTACAATGTTGCAGATACTGCAACGTTGAGGTACAAGGCAAAGGAGGAGAAAAACACTGCAGATGCTGGAACAGTGAGGGACCAGGCAGAGCAGAACCACAATACTGGAGATACAGCAATGGTGAGAAAAAAGGCAGATGAGTATACAATACTGCAGATATCGCACGGTGAGGTACAAGGCAGAGGAATAAAATATTGCAGATGCTGGAACGGGAGGAACCTCAATATCACAGATAAAGCAATGGTGAGTTATAAAGCACAAGAAAGCTACTGTACTGCAGATAAAACAACAGTGAGTTATAAAGCACAAGAAAACTATAATACCGCAGATAAAGCAATGGTGAGGTACAAAGCACAAGAGAGGTACAATACCGCAGATAAAGCAACGCTGAGTTACAAAGCACAGAAGTAATACAATTCCGCAGATACAGGAATGGTGAGGTACAAGGACAGGAGAGAAACAATTCCAGATTTACTGGAATGTTGAGGCTCAGAGCACAGGAGAAATACAATACTGCAGAGTCCGGAAAGATGAGGTACGAAGCATGAGGGAATACAATACCGCTGATGCTGGAACAGTGAGGTACAAGGCAGAGGAGAAATAAAATACCACATACACAAGAATAGAGAGTTTTAAAGCACAGTAGAACTACAATACTGCAGGTGATAGACTGGCGAGATACAAAGTACATGAAAATACAACAGTGCAGATGCTGGAATTGTGAGGTACACGAGAGTGGAGAATAACAATACAACAGGATTGTCAGCCGAAATAGCTCAGTTGGGAGAGCGTTAGACTGAAGATCTAAAGGTCCCTGGTTCAATCCCGGGTTTCGGCATTGGGACTTATTATTGGGCTCCACTTTAGTGTGACTCTGTTACAGTTTGTGTTGTTAGAGTTCAGAGTTTGGAGTTCAATTGCAACGTCCTGTGTAAGAGAGTTTGTAATTCCTTCCATTTTGCACATGGGTTTCCTCCGGCTGCTCTGGTTTCCTGCCACGGTCCAAAGACCTACTGATTAGTAGGTTAATTGGTATTTTCAATTGTCACACCATTAGGGTATGGTTAAATCGACCTGTTCCAGCTCGGCACAGTTTGGTGGGCTAGAACTTCCTGTTCTTCATTGCATCTCGCAATGAAATAAAATAAATAATATTCTGTAATGGTGAGGGATGAGAGAGTGGAGGAGTACAATACCGCAGATACAGCAACAGTGAGGTTTAAAGCACAGGGGAAATACAATCCTGCAGATACAGTAACAGTGAGGCGCAAGACAGAGGTGAACCACAAAAGTATGCCATATAGTGGAGTGGTGTCGCAGCAATAACCTGGTACTCGCCGTCAGTAAGACGAAAGAGCAGATTGTGGACTTCAGGAAGGGTAAGACGAAGGAACACACACCAGTCCTCATAGAGGGATCAGAAGTGAAAAGTGTGAACAGTTTCAAATTCCTGGGTGTCAAGATCTCTGAGGACCTAACCTGATCCCAACATATCGATGCAGTTATAAAGACGGCAAGATAGTGACTATACTTCATTAGGAGTTTGAAGAGATTTGGTTGTCAACAAATGCACTCAAAAACTTATATAGCTGTACCGTGGAGAGCATTCTGACAGGCTGCATCACTGTCTGGTGTATGGGGGAGGGGGGAGCTACTGCACAGGACCGAAAGGGGGTTGTGAATTTAGTCGGCTCCAACAAAGTACCCAGGAAATCTTCCAGGAGTGGTGTCTCAGAAAGGCAGTGTCCATTATTAAGGTCCTCCAGCACCCAGGGCATACATTATTTCTGTTTTTGCATGATTTTAACCTATTCAATATATGTGATATGGTAAATTGACTTATTTATTTAAAATTATTTTTTTTCTTGTTCCATATTATGTATTGCTTTGAACCGCTGCTGAAAAGTTAACAAATTTCAGGACACATGCCAGTGATAATAAACTTGATTCTGATTCTGAGATGCTGGAAGGGTGAGGTTTAAGGAACTACAATACTGCAGAAGCTGGAATGGTGAGATACCATACAGAGGGAAATACAATACTGCAGATACTGGCATGCTGAGGTACAAGACAGAGGGAAATACAATACTGCAGATACTGGCATGCTGAGGTACAAGACAGAGGGAAATACAATACTGCAGATACTGGCATGCTGAGGTACAAGACAGAGGGAAATACAATACTGCAGATACTGGCATGCTGAGGTACAAGACAGAGGGAAATACAATACTGCAGATACTGGCATGCTGAGGTACAAGACAGAGGGAAATACAATACTGCAGATACTGGCATGCTGAGGTACAAGACAGAGGTGAACCACAAAAGTTTGCCTCCCAGGTGCCGGGGTTTGTGATGTTTCTGAGCACGTCAACAATATCCTGAAAAGGGAGGGAGAACCACATTCTTACAGATAGATCAGCCACAATAGTTCAGTTGGGAGAGTGTATCTGGTTCAATCCTGGTTTTCGGCACTGGGACTTGTTTATTGGGCCCCATGGTCACATAACAATTGGGGGACACTATTGCAGCTCGGGGCTTCAGAGTTTGAAGTTCAATTGTGGCATCCTCTGTATGCAGGTTTGTACGTCCTTCCCTTGTACAGAGACCCTCCAAAGGTAGTATGATTAGAGGCTTAATTGTACTTTTAATCCATGCCACAATTAGGTTAGGGTTAAATTGGTGAATTCCTGGGTGGTCTGTGCTCTCAACAAAATGAAATAACTAATATTTTGTAGTGGTGAGGGATGATGCAACAGCTTTAAAAATTACGAGGTTTTTCCTCAGTGGGAGTCATTGATTGTAGTAATGAGCAGATGTAGTCGAAGCGTTCTCGTTCAAGTCCGGCAAAAAGCTTTAAAAACCGTCTCCATAAACGAGGAGTTCGGTCTAGTGGAGCGTTCATCATCAGAGTGGTCTGAGTCAGGGTGGTAAGGCTTCGGCTCAACAGGGTTTTGGCAAAAGATGGGAGCAAGGCAAGTAGGTAAGTTCATTCCTTACTTCTTGTTTCTTTTTTTTCTTATTTAATTGTTGAAAGAATTGGGGGCATGTCTAAAGGGCAAGTGTTCTGTACTGGGTGTCAGATGTGGGATTTCAGCCAGACTCCCAGCCTCCCCAGTGGCCACATCCACACCAGGTGCATCGAGATGCAGCCCCTTAGAGACCGTGTTAGGGAACTGGAGCTGCAGCACATTGACCTTTGGGTAGTTAGGGAATTTGAGGAAGTGATAGGAGCTACAGGGAGGTAGTCACCCCAAGGCTACAGGAGGCTGATAAATGGGCGACTGTCAGGAGACAGAAGGGAGAACTTCAGATAGTGGAGAGCACCCCTGTGGCCAGCCCCTTCAAAGATAAATACTCCATTTTGAGCACTTCTGGGGGGGAGGGTGGAAAGCTCCCTGGGGAAAGCAACAGCAGATGTGACTCTGGCACTGAGTCCGGCCCCGTGTCTCAGGAGGGTAGGGAACTGACAAGGATTGCAGCAGTAATTGAGGACTCTATAGTTAGAGGGACAAACAGGTGATTCTGTGGATGTGACAAAGAAACACAGATGGTAGCTTGCCTCCCAGGTGCCAGGGTCTGTGATGTTTCTGAACTGAGAAGGTGAGCAGCCAGAGGTCGTGGTACAAATTGGTACCAACAACATCGGTAGAAAAGGGAGGAGGTCCTGAAAACAGAATACAGGAAGTTAGGAAGGAGGCTGCGAAGGAAGACCTCAAGGGTACTAATCTCCAGCTTGCTGCCTGTGCCACGTGACATTGAGAATAGGGACAGAATGAGTGGACAGAGAAATGAGTGATTGAAGAATTGGAGCAGGAGGCAGGGATTCAGATTTCTAGATAATTGGGACCTCTTCTGCGGCAGATGTGACCTGCACAAAAGGGACGGGTTGCACTTAAATCTGAGGGGGACCAATATTCTTGAGGACAGGTTTTCTAGAGCTGTTTGGGAGTGTTTTAAACTAATATGGTGGGGAATGGGAATCAGTGTGATGGAGCTGAGGATAAGCCAGCAAGTAGATGATGGGAGTAACATCAATGTAAGGAAGGACAAGACAGTGATTGGGTACAAATGCAGACAGAGCAAAGAGTTAAATTCTACCACAGAGGTAAAATTCACAAGGGTGTAGAATGCGGGATTAAAGGAGCTGTATTTAAATGAGCTTAACATTCGGAATAAGCTGGATGAACTCGATGCGCAGTTGGTCGGTATGAAGTTGTGGGCATCAAGGTGTTGTTGCTGAAAGAAGGTGAAAGTTGGGAGCTTAACATCAAAGGATATACTTTGTATTGAAAGGACAGACAGGAAGGCATAGGCAGTGGTGGGACTCTGCTGGTAAAAGATGGAATTCTATCTTTAGAAAGAGGTGACATCGGGTCTGAGAATGTGGGGTCAACAAACTTCAAGGGTGAAAAAAAAACCATTGTGGGAATCATACGTAGGCCTCCAAATAGTAGCCAAGATGTGGGGTTGAGATGCACAGGGAGCTGAAAAAGGAATGTAATAAGGGTAATGTCACATTTGTAAATGAGGGCAAACTAGCCAATAATATAAAGCAGGAACAATAGTGCAGACTATTATTTAAATGTGGAGAAGATTCAAACATCAGAGGTACAGAGGTACTTAGACTCCCAGAAGGTTAATTTACAGACTGCCACAGAGCAGTGAATCCATGGAATGCTCTGCCACAGGTGGTGGAGGACAAGCCCGTGGGTATGTTTAAAGCAGAAGTTGATAGATTCCTGATCAGTCAGGGCATCAGAGGATATGGCAGGGAAGCTGGTGTATGGAATTGAGGTAATGCAGGATCATCCATGATGGAATGACAGAGCAGGCTCGATAGGTTGAATGGCTTAATTCTGCTCCCATCTCTTATGGTCTAAGGCACAGGAAAGGTACAATACTGCAGATGCAGCAACGGTAAGATGGAAGACTGAGGAGAATCACAGTTCTGCAGATACAGGAATGGTGAGGGACAAAGCACAGGGCAGCACAATGTCACAGACACTGGAAGGATGTGATTTTAAGGAGAGAAGATCTACATATGCTGGAATACTGAGGTACAAGGCAGAGCAGAACCACAATGCTGCAGATACAGCAACGGTGATGAACCAGGCAGAGGAGGAGCAAAATACTGCAGATGCTGGAACGGTGAGGTACAAAGCACAAGAGAAATACAATACTGCTGATGCTGCAACGGTGAGATAACGAACCGTGGAGAATAACAATACAGTAGCTGTGTCAGCCGGAATAGCTCAGTTGGGAGAGCGTTAGACTGAAGATCTAAAGGTCCCTGGTTCAATCCCGGGTTTCGGCACTGGGACTTAATTATTGGGCCCCATGATCTCGTAGCAGTTGGTGTGACACTGTTACAGTTTGTAGTAACAGTTGGAGTTTGGAATTAAATTCTGGCATCCTGGGTAAGTAAGTTTGTACGTCCTTCCGATGTACACAGTCCCATTGTCCAAAGCCAGACTAGTTAGTAGGTTAATTGTACTTTTTAAATCGTACCACCATTAAATTGGTGAAGTCCTGGGAGGAACAGCTGGGTGGGCAGGATGAGCCTGTTCTGTACTCTACCTCTCATAAAATAAAATAAAATGAATAATATTCTGTACTGGTGAGGGACGAGGTGAAGAGCTTTAAAAATCAAAAGGTTTTCTTACTGTCAGTCATTGATTGGAGTACTGTACAGACACAGTAGACGTGTTCCCATTCAAGTTGGGCAAAAAGATTAAAAAAACCCAGTCTGTGTAAAGGAGGGGTATCGTCTAGTGGAGCGGTCATCATCAGAGTGGTCTGAGTCAGAGTGGTAAGGCTTTGGCTCAATAGGGCTTCGGCAAGAACAGGTGGGAGCAAGGTAAGTAGTAAGTTCACTCTGTACCTCTTGTTTCTTTTTTTTCATATTTAACTATTGAGAGAATAGGGGCATGTCTACAGGGCCAGCATTCTGTTCTGGATGTCAGATGTGGGATTTCCGCGAGACTACCAGCCTCCCCGATGGCCACATCTGCACCTGGTGCATCGAGATGCAGCTGTTTAGAAACTGTGTAAGGGAACTGGAGCTGCATCTCGATGACCTTCGGCTTGTTAGGGAAAGTGAGGCAGTGAGAGACAGGAGCTACAGGGAGGTAGTCACCCCAAGGCTACAGGAGACAGATAGATGGGGAGAGGGAAGGGGAAATGCCAGATAGTGGAGGGCACCCCTGCGGCCATCCCCTTCAACAATAAATACTCCATTTTGAGCATTGGTATTGGGGTGAACCTACCTGGGGGGAAGCAACAGCTGCTGTGCCTCTGGCACTGAGTCTGGCCCTGCTTAGTAGGGGAGGGAACTACTATAGTTAGGGGGTCACATAGGCGATTCTGTGGACGCAACAAAGACACAGAGATGGTAGTCTGCTTCCCAGGTGCCAGGGTTCGTGATGATTCTGAGCCCGTCCACAATATCCTGAAAAGGGAGGGAGAACCACAATCTGACAGATACATCAGCCGAAATAGCTCAGCTGGGAGAGCGTTAGACTGAAGATCTAAAGGGCCCTGGTTCAATCCCGGGTTTCGGCACTAGGACTTGTTTATTGGGCCCCATGGTCCCATAGCAGTTGTTGTGACACTATTGCAGCTCGGGGCTTCAGAGTTTGGAGTTCACTTGTGGCATCCTGTGTACATAAGTTTATACGTCCTTCACTTGTACAGAGCCCCTCCAAAGATAGTATGGTTAGAAGGTTAATTGTGTTTTTAAACCAGACCAAGTGAAATACAATACTGCAGATGATGGAACTGTGAGGTACAAAGCACAAGAGAAATACAATACTGCAGATGATCGAACACTGAGGTACAAAGCACATGAGAAATACAATACTGCAGATGATGGAACTGTGAGGTACAAAGCACAAGAGAAATACAATACTGTAGATGCTGCAACAGTGAGATAAAGAACCGTGGAGAATAACAATACTGCAGATGTGTCAGCCGAAATAGCTCAGCTGGGAGAGCGTTAGACTGAAGATCTAAAGGTCCCTGGTTCAATCCCGGGTTTCGGCACTGGGACTTGTTTATTGGGCCCCATGGTCCCATAGCAGTTATTGTGATACTATTGCAGCTCGGGGCTGCAAAGTTTGGAGTTCACTTGTGGCATCCTGTATACATAAGTTTATACGTCCTTCACTTGTACAGAGCCACTCCAAAGATAGTATAGTTAGAAGGTTAATTGTATTTTTAAACCAGACCATAATTAGGTTAGGGTTAAATCCGTGGATTTCTGGGTGGCCGGACTGGCATGTTCTGTGCTCTATCTCTCAACAAAATAAAATCACTAATACACTGTAGTGGTGAGGGATGAGGCAAAGAGCTTTAAAAATCAGGAGGTTTTTCTCAGTGGAAGTTGTTGATTGTAGTAATGTGCAGATGTGGTCAAAGCGTCCTTGTGCAAGTCCAGAAAGAAGCTTTAAAAACCCAGTCTGCATAAAAGAGGGGTCCCGTTTAGTGGAGCGGTCATCATCAGAGTGTTCTGAGTCAGAGTGGTGAGGCTTTGGCAAGAACAGGTGGGAGCAAGGTAAGTAGGTAAGTTCATTTCTTACTTCTTGTTTTTTGTTTATTTAATTGTTGAGAGATTAGGGGGCATGTCTACAGACTCGGAGTTCTGTTCTGGGTGTCAGATGTGGGATTTCCGTGAGACTCCCAGGCTCCCCGATGGCCACAGCTGCACCTGGTGCATCGAGATGCAGTTCCTTAGAGACCGTGTTAGGGAACTGGAGCTGCAGCACATTGACCTTTGGGTAATTAGGGAATTTGAGGAAGTGATAGGAGCTACAGGGAGGTAGTCACCCCAAGGCTACAGGAGGCTGATAAATGGGTGACAGTCAGGAGACAGAAGGGAGAACTTCAGATAGTGGAGAGCACCCCTGTGGCCAGCCCCTTCAAAGATAAATACTCCATTTTGAGCACTGCAAAGGGTGGGGGGAGGATGGAAAGCTCCCTAGGGGAAGCAACAGTGGATGTGACCCTGGAACTGAGTCTGGCCCCGTGTCTCAGGAGGGTGGGGAACTGACAAGGATGGCAGCTGTAATAAAACTAATATGGTGGGGAATGGGAGCCAGTGTGATGGAGCTGAGGATAAGCCAGCAAGTAGATGATGGGTATAACATGAATGTAAGGAAGCACGAGACTGTGACTGGGTACTAATGCAGACAGAGCAAAGAGTTAAATTGTACCACAGAGGCAAAATTCACAAGGGTGTAAAATGCAGGACTGAAGGTACTGTATTAAAATGTGCTCTTTATTATACTTGTGGCACAGTTGTCCGGTATGAAGTTGTGGGCATCACTGAGTTGTTGTTGAAGAAAGGGCAAAGTTGGGAGCTGAACATCAAAGGATATTCTTTGTATTGAAAGGACAGACAGGAAGGCAAGGGCGGTGATGTGACTCTGCTGGTTAGAGATGGAATTACATCTTTAGAAAGAGGTGACATAGGGTCAGAGAATGTTGAAACTTTGCAGGTGGAGTCAACAAACTGCAAGGATGAAAAAAAACATTATGGGAATCATATACTGTACAGGCCTCCAAATAGTAGCCAAGGTGTGGAGTTGAGATTGCACAGGGAGCTGAAAGAGGCATGTAATAAGGGTAATGTCACAATTGTAAATGAGGGCAAACTAGCCAATAATATAAAGCAAGAACAATAGTGCAGATCATTATCTAAGTGGGGAGAATGTTCAAACATCAGAGGTACTTAGGAGTCCTTGTGCAAGATTCCCAGAAGATTAATTTTCAGATTGCCACAGAGTAGTGATGCTGTGGAATGCTCTGTCACAGATGGTGCAGGACAAGCCTGTGGGTATATTTGAACCAGAAGTTGATAAATTCCTGACTAGTCAGGGTATCAAAGGATATGGCAAGGAGACAGGTGTATGGAGTTGAGGGGGATGCAGGATCAGCCATGGTGGAATGACAGAGACGACTCAATGGGCTGAATGGCCTAATTCTGCTCCCATCTCTTATGGCCTAAGGCACAGGAAAGGTACAATACTGCAGATGCAGCAACAGTGAGATGGAAGGCTGAGGAGAGTCACAGTTCTGCAGATACAGGAATGGTGAGGGACAAAGCACAGGGAAGCACAATGTCATAGATACTGGAAGGATGAGGTTTTAAGGAGAGAAGATCTACATATGCTGGAATACTGAGATACAAGGCAGAGCAGAACCACAATGCTGCAGATACAGCAATGGTGAGGAACCAGGCAGAGGAGGAGCAAAATACTGCAGATAGTTCAATGGTGAGGTACAAGGCAGGTGATTATACAATACTGCAGATAGAGGAAAGGTCAGGGTTAAAGCACGGGGAAATACAATACTGCAGATGCTGCAATGGTGAGGTACACGAGAGTGGAGAACAACAATACAGTAGCTGTGTCAGCTGAAATAGCTCAGTTGGGAGAGCGTTAGACTGAAGATCTAAAGGTCCCTGGTTCAATCCCGGGTTTCGGCACTTGGACTTAATTATTGGGCCCGATGATCACGTAGCAGTTGGTGTGACACTGTTACAGTTTGTAGTAACGGTCAGAGTTTGGAATTAAATTCTGGCATCCTGTGTAAGTAAGTTTGTACGTCCTTCTGATGTACACAGTCCCATTGTCCAAAGCCAGACTAGTTAGTAGGTTAATTGTACTTTTTAAATCGTTCCACAATGAAATTGGTGAAGTCCTGGGTGGAACAGCTGGGTGGGCCGGATGGGCCTGTTCTGTGCTCTACCTCTCATAAAATTAAATAAAATGAATAATATTCTGTACTGGTGAGGGACGAGGTGAAGAGCTTTAAAAATCTAAAGGTTTTCTTACTGTCAGTCATTGATTGGAGTAATGTACAGACACAGTAGACGTGTTCCCATTCAAGTTGGGCAAAAAGCTTAAAGAACCCAGTCTGTGTAAAAGAGGGGTATCGTCTAGTGGAGCGGTCATCATCAGAGTGGTCTGAGTCAGAGTGATAAGGCTTTGGCTCAATAGGGCTTCGGCAAAAACAAGTGGGAGCAAGGTAAGTAGTAAGTTCACTCTGTACTTCGTTTCTTTTTTTTCTTATTTAACTATTGAGAGAATAGGGGCATGTCTACAGGGTCAGTGTTCTGTTCTGGGTGTCAGATGTGGGGTTTCCGCGAGACTCCCAGACTCCCCGATGGCCACATCTGCACCTGGTGCATCGAGATGCAGCTGTTTAGAAACTGTGTAAGGGAACTGGAGCTGCATCTCGATGACCTTCGGCTTGTTAGGGAAAGTGAGGCAGTGAGAGACAGGAGCTACAGGGAGGTAGTCACCCCAAGGCTACAGGAGACAGATAGATGGGGAGAGGGAAGGGGAAATGCCAGATAGTGGAGGGAACCCCTGCGGCCATCCCCTTCAACAATAAATACTCCATTTTGAGCATTGGTATTGGGGTGAACCTGCCTGGGGGGAAGCAACAGCTGCTGTGCCTCTGGCACTGAGTCTGGCCCTGCTTAGTAGGGGAGGGAACTCTATAGTTAGGGGGTCACATAGGCGATTCTGTGGACGCAACAAAGACACAGAGATGGTAGTCTGCTTCCCAGGTGCCAGGGTTCCTGATGATTCTGAGCCCGTCCACAATATCCTGAAAAGGGAGGGAGAACCACAATCTGACAGATACATCAGCCGAAATAGCTCAGCTGGGAGAGTGTTAGACTGAAGATCTAAAGGTCCCTGGTTCAATCCCGGGTTTCGGCACTGGGACTTGTTTATTGGGCCACATGGTCCCATAGCAGTTGTTGTGACACTATTGCAGCTCGGGGCTTCAGAGTTTGGAGTTCAATTGTGGCATCCTGTATACATAAGTTTATAAGTCCTTCACTTGTACAGAGCCCCTCCAAAGATAGTATGGTTAGAAGGTTAATTGTATTTTTAAACCAGACCATAATTAGGTTAGGGTTAAATCGGTGGATTTCTGGGTGGCTGGACTGGCATGTTCTGTGCTCTATCTCTCAACAAAATAAAATCACTAATACTCTGTAGTGGTGAGGGATGAGGCAAAGAGCTTTAAAAATCAGGAGGATTTTCTCAGTGGGAGTTGTTGATTGTAGTAATGTGCAGATGTAGTTGAAGCGTCCTCGTGCAAGTCCGGAAAAAAGCTTTAAAAACCCAGTCTGCATAAAAGAGGGGTCCCGTTTAGTGGAGCGGTCATCATCAGAGTGTTCTGAGTCAGAGTGGTAAGGCTTTGGCAAGAACAGGTGGGAGCAAGGTAAGTAGGTAAGTTCATTTCTTACTTCTTGTTTTTTGTTTATTTAATTGTTGAGAGATTAGGGGGCATGTCTACAGACTTGGAGTTCTGTTCTGAGTGTCAGATGTGGGATTTCCGTGAGACTCCCAGGCTCCCCGATGGCCAGAGCTGCACCTGGTGCATCGAGATGCAGTTCCTTAGAGACCGTGTTAGGGAACTGGAACTGCAGCACATTGACCTTTGGGTAGTTAGGGAATTTGAGGAAGTGATAGGAGCTACAGGGAGGTAGTCACCCCAAGGCTACAGGAGGCTGATAAATGGGTGACTGTCAGGAGACGGAAGGGAGAACTTCAGATAGTGGAGAGCACCCCTGTGGCCAGCCCCTTCAAAGATAAATACTCCATTTTGAGCACTGCAAAGGGTGGGGGGAGGATGGAAAGCTCCCTAGGGGAAGCAACAGTGGATGTGACTCTGGAACTGAGTCTGGCCCCGTGTCTCAGGAGGGTAGGGAACTGACAAGGATGGCAGCTGTAATAAAACTAATATGGTGGGGAATGGGAGCCAGTGTGATGGAGCTGAGGATAAGCCAGCAAGTAGATGATGGGTATAACATGAATGTAAGGAAGCACGGAACTGTGACTGGGTACTAATGCAGACAGAGCAAAGAGTTAAATTGTACCACAGAGGCAAAATTCACAAGGGTGTAAAATGCAGGACTGAAGGTACTGTATTAAAATGTGCTCTTTATTATACTTGTGGCACAGTTGTCCGGTATGAAGTTGTGGGCATCACTGAGTTGTTGTTGAAGAAAGGTCAAAGTTGGGAGCTGAACATCAAAAGATATACTTTGTATTGAAAGGACAGACAGGAAGGCAAGGGCGGTGATGTGACTCTGCTGGTTAGAGATGGAATTACATCTTTAGAAAGAGGTGACATAGGGTCAGAGAATGTTGAATCTTACAGGTGGGGTCAACAAACTGCAAGGGTAAAAAAAAAACATTATGGGAATCATATACTGTACAGGCCTCCAAATAGTAGCCAAGGTGTGGAGTTGAGATTGTACAGGGAGCTGAAAAAGGAATGTAATAAGGGTAATGTCACAGCTGTAAATGAGGGCAAACTAGCCAATAATATAAAGCAGGAACAATAGTGCAGACCATTATCTAAATGGGGAGAATGTTCAAACATCAGAGGTACTTAGGAGTCCTCGTGCAAGATTCCCAGAAGATTAATGTACAGATTGCCACAGAGTAGTGAATCTGTGGAATGCTCTGCCACGTATGGTGCAAGAGAAGCAAGTGGGTATGTTTAAACCAGAATTTGATAATTTCCTGATTGGTCAGGGTATCAAAGGATATGGCAAAGAGGCAGGCGTATGGAGTTGAAGGGGAATGCAGGATCAGCCATGGTGGAATGACAGAGCAGACTCAATGGGCTGAATGGCCTAATTCTGCTCCAATCTCTTATGGCCTAAGGCACAGGAAAGGTACAATACTGCAGATGCAGCAATGGTGAGATGGAAGACTGAGGAGAGTCACAGTTCTGCAGATACAGGAATGGTGAGGGACAAAGCACAGGGCAGCACAATGTCATAGATACTGGAAGGACGTGATTTTAAGGAGAGAAGATCTACATATGCTGGAATACTGAGGTACAAGGCAGAGCAGAACCACAATGCTGCAGATACAGCAACGGTGAGGAGCCAGGCAGAGGAGGAGCAAAATACTGCAGTTGCTGGAATGGTGAGGCACAAAGCACAAGAGAAATACAATACTGCTGATGCTGCAACGGTGAGATAAAGAACCATGGAGAATAACAATACAGTAGCTGTGTCAGCCGGAATAGCTCAGTTGGGAGAGCGTTAGACTGAAGATCTAAAGGTCCCTGGTTCAATCCTGGGTTTCGGCACTGGGACTTAATTATTGGGCCCCATGATCACGTAGCAGTTGGTGTGACACTGTTACAGTTTGTAGTAACAGTCAGAGTTTGGAATTAAATTCTGGCATCCTGTGTAAGTAAGTTTGTACGTCCTTCCGATGTACACAGTCCCATTGTCCAAAGCCAGACTAGTTAGTAGGTTAATTGTACTTTTTAAATCGTACCAGAATTAAATTGGTGAAGTCCTGGGAGGAACAGCTGGGTGGGCCGGATGGGCCAGATGAGCCTGTTCTGTGCTCTACCTCTCATAAAATAAAATAAAATGAATAATATTCTGTACTGGTGAGGGACGAGGTGAAGAGCTTTAAAAATCAAAAGGTTTTCTTACTGTTAGTCATTGATTGGAGTACTGTACAGACACAGTAGATGTGTTCCCATTTAAGTTTGGTAAAAAGCTTAAAAAACCCAGTCTGCGTAAAGGAGTGGTATCGTTTAGTGGAGCGGTCATCATCAGAGTGGTCTGAGTCAGAGTGATAAGGCTTTGGCTCAATAGGGCTTCGGCAAGAACAGGTGGGAGCAAGGTAAGTAGTAAGTTCACTCTGTACTTCTTGTTTCTTTTCTTTCATATTTAACTATTGAGAGAATAGGGGCATGTCTACAGGGCCAGCGTTCTGTTCTGGGTGTCAGATGTGGGGTTTCCGCGAGACTCCCAGACTCCCCGATGGCCACATCTGCACCTGGTGCATCGAGATGCAGCTGTTTAGAAACTGTGTAAGGGAACTGGAGCTGCATCTCGATGACCTTCGGCTTGTTAGGGAAAGTGAGGCAGTGAGAGACAGGAGCTACAGGGAGGTAGTCACCCCAAGGCTACAGGAGACAGATAGATGGGGAGAGGGAAGGGGAAGTGCCAGCTAGTGGAGGGCACCCCTGCGGCCATCCCCTTCAACAATAAATACTCCATTTTGAGCATTGGTATTGGGGTGAACCTACCTGGGGGGAAGTAACAGCTGCTGTGCCTCTGGCACTGAGTCTGGCCCTGCTTAGTAGGGGAGGGAACTCTATAGTTAGGGGGTCACATAGGCGATTCTGTGGACGCAACAAAGACACAGAGATGGTAGTCTGCTTCCCAGGTGCCAGGGTTCGTGATGATTCTGAGCCCGTCCACAATATCCTGAAAAGGGAAGGAGAACCACAATCTGACAGATACATCAGCCGAAATAGCTCAGCTGGGAGAGCGTTAGACTGAAGATCTAAAGGTCCCTGGTTCAATCCCGGGTTTCGGCACTGGGACTTGTTTATTGGGCCCCATGGTCACATAGCAGTTGTTGTGACACTATTGCAGCTCGGGGCTTCAGAGTTTGGAGTTCACTTGTGGCATCCTGTATACATAAGTTTATACGTCCTTCACTTGTACAGAGCCCCTCCAAAGATAGTATGGTTAGAAGGTTAATTGTGTTTTAAACCAGACCAAGAGAAATACAATACTACAGATGATCGAACACTGAGGTACAAAGCACATGAGAAATACAATACTGCAGATGATGGAACTGTGAGGTACAAAGCACAAGAGAAATACAATACTGCAGATGATCGAACACTGAGGTACAAAGCACATGAGAAATACAATACTGCAGATGATGGAACTGTGAGGTACAAAGCACTTGAGAAATACAATACTGCAGATGATGGGACTGTGAGGTACAAAGCACAAGAGAAATACAATACTGTAGATGCTGCAACAGTGAGATAAAGAACCGTGGAGAATAACAATACTGTAGATTTGTCAGCCGAAATAGCTCAGTTGGGAGAGTGTTAGACTGAAGATCTAAAGGTCCCTGATTCAATCCCGGGTTTCGGCACTGAGACTTCTTTACTGGGCCCATGGTCCCATAGCAGTTATTGTGATACTATTGCAGCTCGGGGCTTCAGAGTTTGGAGTTCACTTGTGGCATCCTGTATACATAATTTTATACGTCCTTCACTTGTACAGAGCCCCTCCAAAGATAGTATAGTTAGAAGGTTAATTGTATTTTAAAACCAGACCATAATTAGGTTAGGGTTAAATGGGTGGATTTCTGGGTGGCCGGACTGGCATGTTCTGTGCTCTATCTCTGAACAAAATAAAATCACTAATACTCTGTAGTGGTGAGAGATGAGGCAAAGAGCTTTAAAAATCAGGAGGTTTTTCTCAGTGGAAGTTGTTGATTGTAGTAGTGTGCAGATGTGGTCAAAGCGTCCTTGTGCAAGTCCAGAAAAAAGCTTTAAAAACCAGTCTGCATAAAAGAGGGGTCCCGTTTAGTGGAGCGGTCATCATCAGAGTGTTCTGAGTCAGAGTGGTAAGGCTTTGGCAAGAACAGGTGGGAGCAAGGTACGTAGGTAAGTTCATTTCTTACTTCTTGTTTTTTGTTTATTTAATTGTTGAGAGATTAGGGGGCATGTCTACAGACTTGGAGTTCTGTTCTGAGTGTCAGATGTGGGATTTCCGTGAGACTCCCAGGCTCCCCGATGGCCAGAGCTGCACCTGGTGCATCGAGATGCAGTTCCTTAGAGACCGTGTTAGGGAACTGGAACTGCAGCACATTGACCTTTGGGTAGTTAGGGAATTTGAGGAAGTGATAGCAGCTACAGGGAGGTAGTCACCCCAAGGCTACAGGAGGCTGATAAATGGGTGACTGTCAGGAGACGGAAGGGAGAACTTCAGATAGTGGAGAGCACCCCTGTGTCCAGCCCCTTCAAAAATAAATACTCCATTTTGAGCACTGCAAAGGGTGGGGGGAGGATGGAAAGCTCCCTAGGGGAAGCAACAGTGGATGTGACTCTGGAACTGAGTCTGACCCCGTGTCTCAGGAGTGTGGGGAACTGACAAGGATGGCAGCTGTAATAAAACTAATATGGTGGGGAATGGGAGCCAGTGTGATGGAGCTGAGGATAAGCCAGCAAGTAGATGATGGGTATAACATGAATGTAAGGAAGCACGAGACTGTGACTGTGTACTAATGCAGACAGAGCAAAGAGTTAAATTGTACCACAGAGGCAAAATTCACAAGGGTGTAAAATGCAGGACTGAAGGAACTGTATTAAAATGTGCTCTTTATTATACTTGTGGCACAGTTGTCCGGTGTGAAGTTGTGGGCATCACTGAGTTGTTGTTGAAGAAAGGTCAAAGTTGGGAGCTGAACATCAGAAGATATACTTTGTATTGAAAGGACAGACAGGAAGGCAAGGGCGGTGATGTGACTCTGCTGGTTAGAGATGGAATTACATCTTTAGAAAGAGGTGACATAGGGTCAGAGAATGTTGAATCTTACAGGTGGGGTCAACAAACTGCAAGGGTAAAAAAAAAACATTATGGGAATCATATACTGTACAGGCCTCCAAATAGTAGCCAAGGTGTGGAGTTGAGATTGTACAGGGAGCTGAAAAAGGAATGTAATAAGGGTAATGTCACAACTGTAAATGAGGGCAAACTAGCCAATAATATAAAGCAGGAACAATAGTGCAGACCATTATCTAAATGGGGAGAATGTTCAAACATCAGAGGTACTTAGGAGTCGCCCTGCAAGATTCCCAGAAGATTAATGTACAGATTGCCACAGAGTAGTGAATCTGTGGAATGCTCTGTCACGGATGGTGCAGGACAAGCAAGTGGGTATGTTTAAACCAGAATTTGATAATTTCCTGATTGGTCAGGGTATCAAAGGATATGGCAAAGAGGCAGGCGTATGGAGTTGAAGGGGATGCAGGATCAGCCATGGTGGAATGACAGAGCAGACTCAATGGCCTGAAAGGCCTAATTCTGCTCCCATCTCTTATGGTCTAAGGCACAGGAAAGGTACAATACTGCACATGCAGCAACGGTGAGATGGAAGACTGAGGAGAGTCACAGTTCTGCAGATACAGGAATGGTGAGGGACAAAGCACAGGGCAGCACAATGTCACAGACACTGGAAGGATGTGGTTTTAAGGAGAGAAGATCTACATATGCTGGAATACTGAGGTACAAGGCAGAGCAGAACCACAATGCTGCAGATACAGCAACGGTGAGGAACCAGGCAGAGCAGAACCACAATGCTGCAGATACAGCAACGGTGAGGAACCAGGCAGAGGAGGAGCAAAATACTGCAGATAGTTCAATGGTGAGGAAGAAGGCAGGTGATTGTACAATACTGCAGATAGAGGAATATTGGAGGGACAAGGCTCAAGAGAAATATAATACTGCCGGTGATGGAACGGTGAGGTACAAAGCAGAAGGGAAATATAATACTGCAGATGCTGCAATGGTGAGATAAAGAACCGTGGAGAATAACAATACTGTAGCTGTGTCAGCCGAAATAGCTCAGTTGGGAGAGCGTTAGACTGAAGATCTAAAGGTCACTGGTTCATTCCCGGGGTTCAGCACTTGGACGTGGTTATTGGCCCACACTTTAGCGTGACTCTATTACAGCTTGTGTTGTCAAATTGCAACATCTTGTTTGAATTTGTAATTGTAATTAACTAAATTATGCACATGGGTTTCCTCCGGCTACTCTGGTTTTCTGCCACGGTCCAAAGATCTACTGATTAGTAGGTGATTTGGTATTTTAAATCATCACACGATTAGGGTATGGTTAAATCAGGGGGTTCCTGGCCAACACAGTTTGGTGGGCCAGAAGTGCCTGTTCTTCACTGGGTCACTGTATTTGTTCACTGTACACGTTAATTGTAATTTTAAACCAGACCATAATTAGGTTAGGGTTAAATCGGTGGATTTCTGGGTGGCCGGACTGGCATGTTCTGTGCCCTATCTCTCAACAAAATAAAATAACTAATACTCTGTAGCGGTGGGGGATGAGGGCGTGGAGCACTACAATACTGCAGATACAGCAACAGTGAGGTTTAAAGCAGAGGGGAAATACAGATACTGGAACAGTGAGGTAATCTGCAGCTGGATCTTCAACTTCCTCACAGACAGGACCCAGGCTGTAAAAATAGGGGACAAACCCTCTTCTACAATCATTCTGAGCACCGGTGCCCCACAAGGCTGTGTACTCAGCACCCTGCTGTACTCACATGATTGTGTAGCCAAGTTTCCATCAAACTCAATATATAAGTTTGCTGATGACACCACAATTGTAGGCCGTATCTATTTTCTAATTACGATTTATAATTTACATTTTTTATTATATTTACTTGGATTTGTACTTCAGGGAGCACGAAGCGCAGAATCAAATATCACTGTGATGATTGTACGCTCTAGTATCAATTGTTCAGTGACAATAAAGTAAAGTAATGCAGATAGATCAGCCAAAATACCCCCAAAGTACCAGTGTCGGCGCTGGGACTTGTTTATCGGGCACCATGGTAACAGCAGTTAGTGCAACACTATTGCAGCTCACTTGATTTCAGAGTTCAATTCAGACATCCTCTGTAAGTAGGTTTGAAAGTCCTTCCCATGTGCATATGGGTTTCTTCCGGGGTGCTGCGGTTTGCTCCGACAGTCCAAAGACGTACTGGTTAGTAGTTTAAATGATTATTTTAAAGCATCCCATGATTGGGTTAGACTTAAATCAGTGGATTCCTGGGCGGCTGGCATGAATCCATCGATTGCACAGCCTGGTAGGTCGGACTGGCGTGTTCTGCGCTGTAGGTCTGAATAAAATAAAATAAATAATATTCTGTACTGGTCAGGGTCGAGGGACAGGAGAACTACAATACTGCGGATACAGCAAAGGTGAGGTACGAGGCAGAGGAGTGTGCAATACCACAGACAGAGGAATGATCAGGTTTAAAGCACGGGGAAATACAATACTGCAGAAGCTGCAATGGTGAGGTACACGATAGAGGAGAACAACAATACTGTAGATAAGTCAGCCAAACTAGCTCAGTTGGGAGAGCATGAGACTGAAGATTTAAAGGTACCTGGTTCAATCCCGGGTTTTGGCACTGGGACTTATTTATTAGGCCGCATGGTCACATAGCAGTCGGTGTGACACTTTTACAGCTTGGGGCAGCACAGTTTAGAGTTCAACTGTGGCGTCCTCTGTACGCAAGTTTGTACGTCCTTCTCATGTGCACCTGGGCTTCCTCTGGGTGCTCTGGGTTCACCCCACAGTCTAAAGATAGACTGGTTAGTAGCTTAATAGTTATTTTTAAAAGGGATTTAAAAATTACGGTTAATTCAGAATGTTCCTGGTTGGCAGAGTTTGGTCTCTCTCAATAAAATCAAATAATTAAAATTCTATAACTGTGAGGGACGAGGGAGCGATAAATCACAATACCGCAGATACAGAAATGGTGAGTTACAAAGCACAGAAGTAATACAATACCGCAGATACAGAAATGGTGAGTTACAATGCACAGAAGTAATGCAATTCCGCAGATACAGGAATGGTGAGGTTAAGGCAGAGCAGAATCACAATTCCACATTTACTGGAATGTTGAGGCTCAGAGCACAGGAGAAATACAATACCACTGATGCTGGAGCAGTGAGGTACAAGGCAGAGGAGAAATAAAATACCACATACACAAGAATAGAGAGTTTTAAAGCACAGTCGAACAACAATACTGCAGATGACGGACCAGTGAGGTACAAAGTACAAGGAAATACAACAGTGCAGATGCTGGAATTGTGAGGTACAATGTACAAGAGACATACAATACTGCAGATGTTGCAATGGTGAGGTACACGAGAGTGGAGAATAACAATACAGCAGCTGTGTCAGCCGAAATAGCTCAGTTGGGAGAGCGTTAGACTGAAGATCTAAAGGTTCCTGGTTCAATCCCGGGTATTGGGATTGGCTTCGCGATAGCATAGTAGTTAGTGTGGCACTATTGCAGCACGTAGTGTTAGAGTTTGGAATTCAATTGCGGCATCCTCCGTAAGTAAGTTTCTACGTCCTTCCCACATACACAGTCCCACTGTCCAAAACCAGACTGGTTAGTAGGTTAATTGTATTTTTAAACCGTACCACAATTAGGTTAGGGTTAATTCAGTGGATTCTTGGGTGGCACAGCTGGGTGGGCTGGACGGACCATCTGGGTGGAAGCTCCCTGGGGGAAGCAACAGCGGATGTGACTCTGGCACTGAGTCTGGCCCCGTGTCTCAGGAGGGTGGGGAACTGACAAGGATGGCAGCAGTAATTGAGGACTCTATAGTTAGGGGGACAAACAGGTGATTCTGTGGATGTGACAAAGAAACACAGATGGTAGCTTGCCTCCCAAGTGCCAGGGTCTGTGATGTTTCTCAACTGAGAAGGTGAGCAGCCAGAGGTCGTGGTACAAATTGGTACCAACAACATCGGTAGAAAAAGAGAGAAGGTCCTGAAAACAGAATACAGGAAGTTAGGAAGGAGGCTGAGAAGGAAGACCTCAAGGGTACTAATCTCCAGCTTGCTGCCTGTGCCACGTGACATTGAGAATAGGAACAGAATGAGTGGACAGAGAAATGAGTGATTGAAGAATTGGAGCAGGAGGCAGGGATTCAGATTTCTGGATAATTGGGACCTCTTCTGCAGCAGATGTAACTGCACAAAAGGGGCGGGTTGCACTTGAATCCGAGGGGGACCAATATTCTTGTGGGCAGGTTCACTGGAGCTGTTGGAAGTGGTTTAAATTAAAATGGTGGGGAATGGGTAGCAGTGTGATAGAGCTGAGGATAAGCCAGCAAATAGATGGATGGGTGTAACATGAATGTAAGGAAGGACAAGACAGTGATTGGGTACAAATGCAGACAGAGCAAAGAGTTCAACTGTACCACAGAGGCAAAAGGGTGTAGAATGCAGGACTGAAGGTGCTGTATTAAAATGCGCTTAACATTCGGAATAAGCTGGATGAACTTGTGGCGCAATTGGTCGGTATGAAGTTGTGAGCATCACTGAGTTGTTGCTGAAAGATGGTCAAAGTTGGGAGCTTAACATCAAAGGATATACTTTGTATTGAAAGGACAGGCAGTAAAGCATAGGCAGTGGTGGGGCTCTGCTGGTAAAAGATGGAATTACATCTTTAGAAAGAGGTGACATCGGGTCAGAGAATGTTGAATTTTTGCAGGTGGGATCAACAAACTGCAAGGGTAGAAAAAAACATTGTGGGAATCATATACTGTACAGGCCTCCAAATAGTAGCCAAGATGTGGAGTTGAGCTTGTACAGGGAGCTGAAAAAGGAATGTAATAAGGGTAATGTCACAACTGTAAATGAGGGCAAACTAGCCAATAATATAAAGCAGGAACAATAGTGTGGACTATTATTTAAATGTGGAGAAGATTCAAACATCAGAGGTACAGAGGTACTTAGACTCCCAGAAGGTTAATTTACAGACTGCCACAGAGCAGTGAATCCATGGAATGCTCTGCCACAGGTGGTGGAGGACAAGCCCGTGGGTATGTTTAAAGCAGAAGCTGATAGATTCCTGATCAGTCAGGGCATCAGAGGATATGGCAAGGTGGCAGGCGTATGGAGTTGAGGGGGATGCAGGATCAGCCATGATGGAATGACAGAGCAGACTCAATGGGCTGAATGGCCTAATTCTGCTCCCATCTCTTATGGTCTAAGGCACAGGAAAGGTACAATACTGCAGATGCAGCAATGGTGAGATGGAAGGCTGAGGAGAACCACAGTTCTGCAGATACAGGAATGGTGAGGTACAAAGCACAGGGAAGTACAATGTCACAGATACTGGAAGGATGAGGTTTTAAGGAGAGAAGATCTACATATGCTGGAATACTGAGGTACAAGGCAGAGCAGAACCACAATGCTGCAGATACAGCAACGGTGAGGAACCAGGCAGAGGAGGAGCAAAATACTGCAGATAGTTCAATGGTGAGGTACAAGGAAGATGAGTATACAATACTGCAGATAGAGGAACGTTGCGGGGACAAAGCACAGGGAAAATAGAATACTGCAGATGATGGAACGATGAGATAAAGAACAGTAGAGAATAACAATACTGCAGCTGTGTCAGCTGAAATAGCTCAGTTGGGAGAGCGTTAGACTGAAGATCTAAAGGTCCCTGGTTCAATCCTGGATTTTGGCACTGGAATTTATTTATTGGGCCCCACTTTAGTGTGACTCTATAACAACTTGTGTTGTCAGAATTCGTAGTTTGGAGTCCAAATTGGAACGTCTTCTGTAAGTGAGTTTATAATTGCATATTGGTTTCCTCTGGCTGCTCTGGTTTCCTGCCACGGTCCAAAGATGTACTGATTAGTAGGTGAATTGGTATTTTAAATCGTCACATGATTAGGGCATGGTTAAATCAGGGGGTTCCTGGTCAGCACAGTTTGGTGGGCCAGAAGTTCCTGTTCTTCACTGGATCTCTCAATCAAATAAAATAAATAATATTCTGTAATGGTCCAGGATGAGGGAGTGGAGGAGTACAATACTGCAGATACAGCAACAGTGAGGTTTAAAGCAGAGGGGAAATACAGATACTGGAAAGGTGAGTTAATGCAGATATATCAGCCAAAGTAGCTGTGCCACCCAGGAATCCACCAATTTAACCGTAACCTAATTGTGGGTTGGTTTAAAAAATACAATTAACCTTCTAACCAGTCTGGCTGTGGACAGAGGGACTGTGTACATGGGAAGGATGTACAAACTTACTTACAGAGGATGCCACAACTGAATTCCAAACTCTAACACTACGAGCTGTAATAGTGTCACACTAACTGCTGCGCTATCGCGGTGACAATAAATATGTAACAGTGCCGAAACCCGGGATTGAACCAGGGACCTTTAGATCTTCAGTCTAACGCTCTCCCAACTGAGCTATTTTGGCTGATATATCTGCATTTTTGTGGTTCACCTCTGTCTTGTACCTCAGCATGCCAGTATCTGCAGTATTGTATTTCCCTCTGTATGGTACCTCACCATTCCAGCTTCTGCAGTATTGTAGTTCCTTAAACCTCACCCTTCCAGCATCTCAGAATCAGAATCAGGTTTATTATCACCGGCATGTGTCCTGAAATTTGTTAACTTAGCAGCAGCAGTTCAAAGCAATACATAATATAGAAGCAGAAGAAGAAAAAAAATAATAATAAATAAATATGTCAATTTACTGTATCACATATATTCAACAGGTTCAAATCGTGCAAAAACAGAAGTAATGTATAGGAAAACAGTGAGGTAGTATTCATGGGTTAAATGGCCATCAAGAAATGAATAGCAGAGAGGAAGAAGCTGTTCCTGAATCGCTGAGTTTGTACCTTCAGGTTTCTGTACATCCAACCTGATGGTAACAGTGAGAAAGGGCATGCCCTGGGTGCTGGAGGTCCTTAATAATGGACGCTGCCTTTCTTAGACACCACTCCTTGAAGATGTCTTGCGTACTTTGTCGGTTGGTACGCAAGATGGAGCCGATTAAATTCACAACCCCCTTTCGGTCCTTTGCAGTAGCTCAATCCCTCCACCCCCTCTCCAGACAGTGATGCAGCCTGTCAGAATGCCCTCCACGGTACAGCTGTATGCTTTTGAGTGTATTTGTTGACATACCAAATCTCTTCAAACTCCTAATGAAGTATAGTCACTATCTTGTCTTCTTTCTAACTGCATCGATATGTTGGGACTAGGTTAGGTGCTCAGAGATCTTGACACCCAGGAATTTGAAACTGTTCACTCTCTCCACTTTGAACCCTCTATGAGGATTGGTGTGTGTTCCTTCGTCTTACCCTTCCTGAAACCACAATCAGCTCTTTCGTCTTACTAACGTTGAGTGCCAGGTTGTTGTTGCGACACCATTCCACTGTATGGCATACCTCACTCCTGTACTCCCTCTCGTCTCTATCTGAGATTCTACCAACAATGGTTGTATCGTCAGCAAATTTACAGATGGTACTTCAGCTATGCCTAGTCACACAGTCATGGGTATAGAGAGAGTAGAGCAGTGGGCTAAGCACACACCCCTGAGGTGCACCAGTGTTGATCTCGAGCGGGGAGGATATGTTATCACCAATCCGCACAGATTGTGATCTACTGGTTTGGAAGGCGAGGATCCAGTTACAGAGGGAGGTAAAGAGACCCAGGTTCTATAACTTTTCAATCAGGATTGTGAGAATAATGCCGTCCAGGAATCCACTGACTTACCACTAACCCAATCATGGGATGGTTTAAAATAATCAGTTAACTACTAACCAGTATGCCTTTGGACTGTGGGAGCAAACTGCAGCTCCCTGGAAGAAACCCATATGCACACGGGAAGGACTTTCAAACCTACTTACAGAAGATGACAGAATTGAAATTTACAGGTTGCAGAGCGCAGTGTAACTGTGGAATGCTCTGCCACAGGTGGTGGAGGACAAGCCCGTGGGTATGTTTAAAACAGAAGTTGATAAATTCCTGATGAGTCAGCGTATCAAAGGATATGGCAAGGAGGCAGTTGTATGGAGTTGAGGGGGATGCAGGATCAGCCATGATGGAATGACAGAGCAGACTCAATGGGCTGAATGGCCTAATTCTGCTCCCATCTCTTATGCTCTAAGGCACAGGAAAGGTACAATACTGCAGATGCAGCAACGGTGAGGTATAAGGCTGAGGAGAACCACAGTTCTGCAGATACAGGAATGGTGAGGTACAAAGCACAGGGAAGTACAATGTCATAGAAACTGGAAGGATGAGATTTTATGGAGAGAAGATGTACATATGCTGGAATACTGAGGTACAAGGCAGAACAGGCAGAGGAACCAGGGAGATGAGGAGCAAAATACTGCAGATAGTTCAATGGTGAGGTACAAGGCAGGTGATTATACAATACCGCAGATAGAGGAACGTTGGAGGGACAAGGATCAAGAGAAATACGATACTGCAGATGATGGAATGGTGAGGTACAAAGCACAGGGAAATACAATACTGCAGATGCTGCAATGGTGAGATAAAGAACAGTGGATAATAACATAGAAAACCTACAGCACGATACAGGCACTTCGGCCCAGAAAGTTGTGCCGAACATGACCCTACCTTCGAAATTACTAGACTTCCCCATAGCCCTCTATATTTCTAAGCTCCATGTACCTATCTAAAAGTCTCTTAAAAGACCTGATCGTATCCACCTCCACCACCGTTGCCAGAAGCCCATTCTACGCACTCACCATTCTCTGAGTAAAAAACTTACCCCTGAAATCTCCTCTGTACCTACTCCCCACAATCTTAAACATGTGTCCTCTTGTGGCAACCATTTCAGCCCTGGGCAAAAGCCTCTGACTATCCCCATGATCAATGCCTCTCATCATCTTATACACCTCTATCAGGTCACCTTTCATCCCCCGTCGCTCCAAGGAGTAAAGGCTGAGTTCACTCAACCTATTCTTATAAGGCATGCTCCCCAATCCAAGCAACATCCTTGTAAATCTCCTCTGCACCCTTTCCATAGTTCCCACATCCTTCCTGTAGTGAGGTGACCAGAACTGAGCACAATACTCTAAGTAGGGTCTGACCAGAGTCCTATATAGCTGCAACATTAACTCTCGGCTCCTAAATTCAATTCCACGATTGATGAAGGCCAATACACCGTATGCCATCTTTACCACAGAGTCAACCTGCACAGCTGCTTTGAGCGTCCTATGGACTCGGACCCCAAGATCCCTCTGATCCTCCACACTGCCAAGAGTTTTACCATTAGTACCATATTTGGTCATCATATTTGACCTACCAAAATGAACCACTTCACACTTATCTGGGTTGAACTCCATTTGCCACTTCTCAGCCCAGTTTTGCATCCTATCAATGTCCCACTGTAACCTCTGACAGCCCTCCACACTATCCACAACACTCCCAACCTTTGCGTCATCAGCAAACTTACTAACCGATCCCTCCACTTCCTTATCCAGGTCATTTATAAAAATCACGAAGTGTAAGGGTCTCAGTACAGACCCCTGAGGCATACCACTGGTCACCGACCTCCATGCAGAATATGACCCGTCTACAACCACTCTCTGCCTTCTGTGGGCAAGCCTTTTCTGGATCCACAAAGCAATGTCCCCTTGGATCCCATGCCTCCTTACTTTCTCAATAAGCCTTGCATGGTGTACCTTATCAAATGCCTTGCTGAAATCCATATACACTACATCTACTGCTCTTCCTTCATCAA
This sequence comes from Hemitrygon akajei, assembly GCF_048418815.1. Taxonomy (NCBI): domain Eukaryota; kingdom Metazoa; phylum Chordata; class Chondrichthyes; order Myliobatiformes; family Dasyatidae; genus Hemitrygon; species Hemitrygon akajei. The sequence continues at coordinate 131,998,913 of NC_133130.1, read as the reverse complement.
TGTGTTTAGTCACATCCTCAAAAAGTTCCATCAGTCTCATAAGGCATGACCTGCAATTGACAAAGCCATGCTGACTATTCTTAATCATATTATACTTCTCCAAATGTTCTTAAAAGCTGTCTTGCAGGATCTTCTCCATCAACTTACCAACCACTGAAGTAAGACTCACTGGTCTATAATTTCCTGGGCTATCTCTACTCCCTTTCTTGAATAAAGGAACAACATCCACAACCCTCCAATCCTCTAGAACCTCTCCAGTCCCCATTGATGATTCAAAGATCATCGCCAGAGGCTCAGCAATTTCCTCCCTTGCCTCCCACAGTAGCCTGGGGTACATCTCATCTGGTCCCGGCGACATATCCAAGTTAATGCTTTCCAAAAGATCCAGCACGTCCTCTTTCTTAATATCTACATGCACAAGCTTTTCAGTCTGCTGCAAGTCATCCCTACAATCACCAAGATCCTTTTCCATAGTGAATACTGAAGGAATGTATTCAATAAGTACCTCTGCTATTTCCTCCGGTTCCAAACACACTTTTCCACTGTCACACTTGATAGATCCTATTCTTTCACATCTTATCCTCTTGCTCTTCACATACTTGTAGAATGCCTTGGGGTTTTCCTTAATCCTGCTGCCAAGGCCTTCTTATGGCCCCCTCTGGCTCTCCTAATTTCCTTCCTAAGCTCCTTCCTGTTAGCCTTATAATCTTCTAGATCTCTAACATTACCTAGCTGTCTGAAACTTTTGTGAGCTTTTCTTTTCTTCTTGACTAGATTTATTACAGCCTTTGTACACCACGGTTCCTGTACCCTACCATAAATTCCCTGTCTCATTGGAACATACCTATGCAGAACTCCACACAAGTATCCCCTGAACATTTGCCACATTTCTTCTGTACTTTTCCCTGAGAACATCTGTTCCCAATTTAAGCTTCCAATTTCCTGCCTGATAGCCTCATAATTCCCCTTACTCCAATTGAACGCTTTTCTAACTTGTCTGTTCCTATCTCTCTCCAATGCTATGGTAAAGGAGATAGAATAATGATCACTATCTCCAAAATGCTCTCCCACTGAGAGACCTGACATCTGACCAGGTTCATTTCCCAATACCAAATCAAGTATAGTCTCTCCTCTTGAAGGTTTATCTACATATTCTGTCAAGAAATCTTCCTGAACACACCTAACGAAATCCACCCCATCTAAACCCCTCACTCTAGGGAGATGTCAATCGATATTTGGGAAATTAAAATCTCCCATCACGACAACTCTTATTATTACACCTTTCCAGGATCTGTTTCCCTACCAGCTCCTCAATAACCCTGTTACTATTAATAGAATCGCAAAATCGCTATTATTTCGGGTCTGATACCCAGGAAATGAGAGAGATACACAGCATGTCAGTAATGAGAGAGACACAGGATAACAGCAAAGACAGTTGTTATAGACAACGCAGAATACACAAAGTGGAATGTCTCCTATTGACAAAGAGAGAGATTACTGCTGTTGTCTCTTGAAGGAGGAATTGTGTATTGAGTACTGTTCTATTCATTGAAACCCCTCAGGGGGCAACCAGAGTGGTCTGGTTGAGGGATTGCATCATCCCAACCTGATTGACATCTGAGACCCCGTGAGTGAGGATAAAAGTAGGGTCTGGGGAACACCCCTCAGACGCACCAGGAGAGACGCTACGAGACCGGTGGGGGCTTTTGTGTGTGTCCACCCTTGCCTGGGTGACGAGTCCTCCACAGAACGGTCTAGCTAAAGGACGGATACGGATCAAGATCGTAACAAGGAAAGTCGGCAAGTTTCTCTCTCTCTCTCTCTCTCTCTCTCCAACAATTGCCACATGGTGATCAGCAACGACTGCAGCCTGTATGACCTGAACTGAACTTTATATTTCCATCAGACAATTCATTATCCCCTAGACAACGATAGAGCTTATTTCTTATTGATTATTATTATACCCGCACTTTTAGGTTTAGTATTGATGACATATATTATCTGTATATTTGCATTGATATTATTTTTGTGTATTTTTACTAATAAATACTGTTAAAAATAGTATCATCAGACTTCAACGGATACTCCTATCTTTGCTGGCAAGACACCCAGTTACGAGGTTCGTAACAAGCCTAACGCTCTCCCAACTGAGCTATTTCGGCTGACACAGCTGTAGTATTGTTATTCTCCACTCTCGTGAACCTCACCATTGCAGCATCTGCAGTATTGTATGTCTCCAGTACATTGGCTAAGTGAACTCGGCCTTTTCTCCTTGGAGCAACGGAGGATGACAGGTGACCTGATAGAGGTGTATAAGATGTTTAACAATATATCTATAACAGTATGTGTATAACAATACTGAAGATGTGTCAGCCGAAATACCTCATTTGGGAGAGCGTTAGACTGAGAGCTAAAGGTCACTGGTACTGGCACTTAAATATTGGTGGACTCTATTACAGCTCGGGGTGTTGGAGTTAAGAGTTCAATTCCGGCATTCTCAGTAAGTAGGTTTTTAAGTACTTCTCATGTGCACATGTGTTTACTCTGAGTGTCCCTGTTTGCTCCCACAGTCCACAGGCCTACTGTTTCAGGTATTTTAAACTGTACCACAAATACATTAGAGTTAAATCAGAGGGTTCCTGGGTGTCACAGCTTGATGGGCTGTATCTCTCAATAAAATAAAATAAGTAATATTCTGTAATTGTGAGGGACAAAGAAGTAGTGATTCACAATAACGCAGATACAGGAATGGTGAGGTACAAGGCAAAAGAGAATCACAATTCCACATCTATTGGAATGTTGAGGCTCAAAGCACAGGAGAAATACAATACTGCAGAGTCCGGAAAGGTGAGGTACGAAGCATGGGGAAATACAATACCACTGGTGCTGGAGCATTCCCATGCAAGTCCTGCAAAAAGCTTTAAAAACCCAGTCTGCATAAAAGAAGGGTCCTGTCTAATGGAGCGGTCATCATCAGAGTGGTCTGAGTCAGAGTGGTAAGGCTTTGACTCAACAGGGCTTCAGCGAGAACAGGTGGAAGCAAAGTAAGTAGGTAAGTTCACTCCATACTCCTTACTTAAATAAGAACTCCAGATCTTATTTAACTGTTGAGAGAATAGGAGGTATGACTACAGGGCCAATGTTCTGTTCTGGTTGCTCACCCTCCCCATTGGCCACATCTGCACCTGGTGCATCGAGATGCAGCTCCTTGGAGACTGTGTTAGGGAACTGGAGCTGCAGCACATTGACCTTCAGCTTGTTAGGGGAAGTGAGGCAGTGATAGATAAGAGCTACAGGGAGGTAGTCACCCCAAGGCTACAGGAGACAGATAAATGGGTGACTACAGGAGAGGGAAGGGAGAACTTTAGATATTGCAGAGCACCCCTGTGACTGGCCACTTCAACAATAAATACTCAATTTGAGTTCTGCTGGGGAGGGGTGGGGACGGGATCTACATGGGGGAAGTGACATGTGGCCCAGGACGGTAGAGTACTGACAAGGATGGCAGCAATGATTCGGACTCTATAGTTAGGGCGACAGACAAGTGATTCTGTGGACGTGACAAAGAAATACAGATAGTAGTTTGACTCCCAGATGCCAGTGTTTGTGATGTTTCTGAACGATTCTACAATACCCTGAAATGGGAGAGAGGGAAGCAAGAGTTCGAGTACACATTGGTACCAATGACATGGGTAGAAAATGGGAGGAGGTCCTGAAAACAGAATACAGGGAGTTAGGAAGGAAGTTGAGAAGCAGGACCTCAAGGGTAGTAGTCCTGAGATTCCTGCCTGTGCCACACGATTGTGAGGGTAGGAATAGAATGAGGTGGCAGATAAATACGTAGGTGAAAAATTGGAGCAGAGTGCAGGGATTCATGTTTCTGGATAATTGGGAGCTCTTCTGCGGCAGTCTGGTGTGGGGGGGTTACTGCACAGGACTGAAAGGGGGTTGTGAATTTAGTCGGCTCCATCTTGCATACTAAACTACAAAGAACCCAAAACATTTTCCAGGAGCGTTGTCTCAGAAAGGCAGTGTCCATTATTAAGGACCTCCAGCACCCAGGGCATGCCCTTTTCTCACTGTTACCGTCAGGTATGATGTAGACAAACCTGAAGGTACACAATCAGTGACTCAGGAACAGCTTCTTCCCCTCTGCCATTCGTTTCCTAAATGGCCATTTAACCTGCAAAGACTACTTCACTTTTTTCCTATACATTATTTCTGTTTTTGCACAATTTAGTATTCAATAGATGTAATACGGTAAATTGACTTATTTATTATAATTATTTTTCTTCTTCTTCTATATTATGTATTGCTTTGAACTGCTGCTGCTAAGTTAACAAATTTCAGGACACATGCCGGTGATAATAAACCTGATTCTGATTCTGAGATGCTGGAAGGGTGAGGTTTAAGGAACTACAATACTGCAGAAGCTGGAATGGTGAGATACCATACAGAGGGAAATACAATACTGCAGATGCTGGAATGGTGAGATACAAGACAGAGGGAAATACAATACTGCAGATACTGGCATGCTGAGGTACAAGACAGAGGTGAACCACATAATGCTGATATATCAGCTGAAATAGCTCAGTTGGGAGAGCATTAGACTGAAGATCTAAAGGTCCCTGGTTCAATCCTGGGTTTTGGCACTGGGACTTATTTATTGTCATCAGTTAGTGTGACACTATTGCAGCTCGTAGAGTCAGAGTTTGGAATTCAGTTGTGGCATCCTGCGTAAGTAAGTTTGTACATCCTTCCCATGTACACAGTCCCTCTGTCCAAAGCCAGACTGGTTCATAGGTTAATTGTATTTTTTATACTGTACACTAATTAGGTTACAGTTAAAACAATATATCCATCTCTCTCTCATGACTCAGTCTCTATAGCCCTCCTGGGTGCAGAATTTTAAATATTCATTATTTTCTGGGTGAAGATTTTTCCTCTGACCTCTGACCCCTTACTTTGAGATTGTGGCCCTAGTTCTAGATAACCCAGCCTGGGAGTCACTTGTATTGCATTTACTCTGTATTTCAGGAATTTCATATGTTTTATAGACAATAGGTGCAGAAGTAGACCATTCAGCCCTTCGAGCCTGCACCGCCATTTTGAGATCATGGCTGGTCATCTACTATCAATACCCGGTTCCTGCCTTGTCCCCATATCCCTTGATTCCCCTATCCATAAGATACCTATCTAGCTCCTTCTTGAAAGCATCCAGAGAATTGGCCTCCACTGCCTTCCGAGGCAGTGCATTCCAGACCCCCACAACTCTCTGGGAGAAGAAGTTTTTCCTTAACTCTGTCCTAAATGACCTACCCCTTATTCTCAAACCATGCCCTCTGGTACTGGACTCTCCCAGCATCTGGAACATATTTCCTGCCTCTATCTTGTCCAATCCCTTAATAATCTTATATGTTGCAATCAGATCCCCTCTCAATCTTCTTAATTCCAGCGTGTACAAGCCCAGTCTCTCTAACCTCTCTGCGTAAGACAGTCCTGACATCCCAGGAATTAACCTTGTGAATCTACGCTGCACTTCCTCTACAGCCAGGATGTCCTTCCTTAACCCTGGAGACCAAAACTGTACACAATACTCCAGGTGTGGTCTCACCAGGGCTCTGTACAAATGCAAGAGCATTTTCTTGCTCTTGTACTCAATTCCCTTTGTAATAAAGGCCAACATTCCATTAGCCTTCTTCACTGCCTGCTGCACTTGCTCATTCACCTTCAGTGACTGATGAACAAGGACTCCGAGATCTCTTTGTATTTCTCCCTTACCCAACTCTACACCGTTCAGATAATAATCTGCCTTCCTGTTTTAAAGAAACCGCTCATCTTTCTCTGAAACTCCGGAGTATTGAACCCATTCACAGGCAAGAATATATTGGTCTTTGACCAGAGATGTATATGAACTCCACAGCACAGCACTTAGATTAGGAGAGATAAATATGTGAATACGTGGCTTTAGGGTGAAAGTGGAAAGGTTTAGGGGGAACATTAGGGGGAACTTCTTCACTCAGGGAGTGGCGAGAGTGTGGAATGAGCTGCCATCTGATGTGGTAAATGTGGGTTCACTCTTAAATTTTAAAAATAAATTGGGTAGATACATGGATAGATAGAGGTCTGGAGGGTTATGGACTGGATGCAGGTCAATGGGACTAGCGGAATAAGGTTTCGGCACAGACTAGAAGGGCTGAATGGCCTGATTTCTGTGCTGTAGTGTTCTATAGTTCTTAATCGGTGGATTCCTGGGTGGAACAGCTGGGTGGGCGGGACAGGCCTGTTCTGTGCTCTACCTCTCAATAAAATAAAATGAATAATATTCTGTAGTGGTGAGGGACAAGGTGAGGAGCTTTAATAAGCAGGAGGTTTTCTTGTCACGCGTCGTTGATTGGAGTACTACGCAGACGCAGTAGAAGCATTCATGTTCAAGTTGTGCAAAAAGCTTTAAAAATCCAGTCTGCATAAAAGAGGGGTACCGTCTAACGGAGCGGTCATCATCAGAGTGGTCTGAGTCAGAGTGGTAAGGCTTTGGCTCAAAAGGGCTTCAGCAAGAACAGGCAGAAGCAAGGTCTGTAGGTAATCTCACTCCTTATTTATTATTTAAATCTGGAGAGAATGGGGGATATGTCTACAGGGCCAGTGTTCTGTTCTGGGTGTCAGATGTGGGATTTCCGGGAGACTCCCAGTCTCCCCAATGGCCACATCTGCACCTGGTGCATCAAGATACAATTCCTTAGAGACCGTGTTAGGGAATTACAGCTGCAGCTCGATGACCTTCGGCTTGTTAGGGAAAGTGAGACAGTGATAGACAGGAGCTAGAGGGAGGTAGTTACCCCAAGGCTACAGGAGACAGATAAATGGGTGACTGTCAGGAGAGGGAAGGGAGAACTTCAGATAGTGGAGAGAACCCCTGTGACTGTCCCCTTCAACAATAACTACTCCATTTGAGTACTGTTGGGGAGGGTGTCGTGATCAACATGGGGGAACTGACAGTGGCCGTGTCTCTGTCACAGAGTCTGGCCCTGTGGATCAGGAGGGTAGGGAACTGACAAGGATGGCTACAGTAATTGGGGACACTATTGTTAGGGGGACAGACAGGTGATTCTGTGGACGTGACAAAGAAATACGGATGGTAGTTTATCTCCCAGAAGCCAGTGTTCGAGATGTTTCTGAGTGTATCCACACTATCCTGAAATGGGAGGGTGAGCAGCCAGAGATCGTGGTACATATTGGTACCAATGACATAGGCAGGAAAAGGGAGGAGGTCCTGAAAACAGAATACAGGGAGTTAGGAAGGAAGCTGAGAAGCAGGACCTCAAGGGTAGTGATCTTGAGATTTCTGCCTGTGCCACGTGACAGTGAGGATAGGTATAGAATGAGGTGGCAGATAAATGCGTGGGTGAAGAATTGGAGCAGAGTGCAGAGATTCAGATTTCTGGATAATTGGGACCTCCTGCGGCAGATGCAGCATGTATAAAAGGGGTGGGTTGCACTTGAATCCAAGGGGGACCAATATTACTGCGTGCAGGTTCACTAGAGCTGTTGGGAGCGGTTTAAACTAATATGGTGGGGCATGGGAACCAGTATGATAGAGCTGAGGATGAGCCAGTGGGTTTACAAGCAGACGATGGGTGTAACATGAATTTAAGGATGGACAAGACAATGATTGGGTGCAAATGTAGACAGAGCAAAGAGTTCAATTGTACCACAGAGGCAAAATTCAAAAGGGTGAAGAATGCAGGACTGAAAGTGTATTGCAATGTGCTTAGCGTTCGGAATAAGGTGGATGAACTAGTGGTTCAATTAGAGACTGGTCAGTATGAAGTTGTGGGCATCACTGAGTCGTGGCTGAAAGAAGGTGATTGTTGGGAGCTTAATATCAAAGGATAAACTTTGTATGGAAAGGACAGGCAGGAAGACATAGGTGGTAGTGTGCCTCTGTTGGTAAGAGATGGAATTACATCTTTAGAAAGAGGTGACGTAGGGTCAGAGAATGTTGAATCTTTGTGCATGGGGTTAACAAACTGTAAGGGTAAAAAAACATTATGGGAATCATACGTAGGCCTCCAAATAGTAGCCAAGGTGTGGGGTTGAGATTGCACAGGGAGCTGAAAAAGGAATGTAATAAGGGTAATGTCACAACTGTAAATGAGGGCAAATTAGCTAATAACATAAAGCAGGAACAATAGTTCAGACCATTATCTAAATGGGGAGAAGGTTCAAACATCAGAGGAGCAGAAGAACTTAGGAGTCCTTGTACAAGACTCCCAGAAGATTAATTTACAGGATGCCAGAGAGCAGTGAATCTGTGGAATTCTCTGTCACAGACTGCAGTGGAGGACAAGCCTGTGGGTATGTTTAAACCAGAAATTGATAGATTCCTGATCAGTGAGGGTATCAAAGGATATGGTAAGGAGACAGGTGTATGGAGTTGGGGGGGAGGGGTGGATCCAGGATCAGCCAGGTGGAAATGACAGAACAGACTCGATGGACTGAATGGCCTAATTCTGCTCCCATCTCTTATGGTCTAAGGCAGAGAGAAGGTACAATACTGCAGATGCAGCAATGATGAGGTATAAGGCGAAGGAGAACCACGGTTCTACAGATAAAGGAACTGTGTGGTACAAAGTACAGGGAAGTACAATGTTATAGATACTGGAAGGATGAGGTTTTACGTAGAGGAGACACAGGGATAGTGAGGGACAAGGCAGAGGAGTGTACAATGTTTCAGATACTGCAACGTTGAGGTACAAGGCAAAGGAGGAGAAAAACACTGCAGATGCTGGAACAGTGAGGGACCAGGCAGAGCAGAACCACAATACTGAAGATACAGCAATGGTGAGAAAAAAGGCAGATGAGTATACAATACTGCAGATATCGCACGGTGAGGTACAAGGCAGAGGAATAAAATATTGCAGATGCTGGAACGGGAGGAACCTCAATACTGCAGATAAAGCAATGGTGCGGTACAAAGCACAAGAAAGGTACAGTACCGTAGATAATGCAACAGTGAATTACAGAGCAGAGAAGTAATACAATTCTGCAGATACAGGAATGGTGAGGTTAAGGCAGAGGAGAATCACAATTCCACATTTACTGGAATGTTGAGGCTCAGAGCGCAGGAGAAATACAATACTGCAGAGTCCGGAAAGCTGAGGTACGAAGCACGGGGAAATACAATACCACTGATGCTGGAGCAGTGAGGTACAAGGCAGAGGAGAAATAAAATGCCATATACACAACAATAGTGAGTTTTAAATCACAGAAGAACTACAATACTGCAGATGATGGGCCGGTGAGGTAAAAAGAACATGGAAATACAATAGTGCAGATGCTGGAATTGTGAGTTAAAATGTACAAGAGATATTAAATACTGCAGATGCTGCAATGGTGAGGTACACGAGAGTGGAGAATAACAATATTGTAGCAGTGTCAGCAGAAATAGCTCAGTTGGGAGAACGTTAGACTGAAGATCTAAAGGTCCCTGGTTCAATCCTGGGTTTCAGCACTGGGAATTATTTATTGGGCCCCACTTTAGTGTGACTCTATTACAACTTGTGTTGTCAGAGTTCGGAGTTTGGAGTTCAAATTGCAACGTCTTGTGTAAGAGAGTTTGTAATACCTTCCATTGTTCACATGGGTTTTCTCCCGCTGCTCTGGTTTCCTGCCACGGTCCAAAGACGTACTGATTAGTAGGTTAATTTGTATTTTAAATCATCACACAATTAGGGTATGGTTAAATCAGAGGGTTCCTGGTCAGCACAGCTTGGTGGGCCATATGTTCCTGTTTATTCACTGGATCTCTCAATGAAATAAAATAAATAATATTCTGTACTGGTGAGGGATGAGGGAGTGGAGGATGACAATACTACAGATACAACAACAGTGAGGTTTAAATCGCAGGAGAAATACAATACTGCAGATACAGCAACAGTGAGGTTTAAATCGCAGGAGAAATACAATACTGCAGATACAGCAACAGTGAGGTTTAAATCGCAGGAGAAATACAATACTGCAGAAACAGCAACAGTGAGGTTTAAATCGCAGGAGAAATACAATCCTGCAGATACAGCAACAGTGAGGTTTAAATTGCAGGAGAAATACAATACTGCAGATACAGCAACAGTGAGGTTTAAATTGCAGGAGAAATACAATACTGCAGATACAGCAACAGTGAGGTTTAAATCGCAGGAGAAATACAATCCTGCAGATACAGCAACAGTGAGGTTTAAATCGCACGGGAAATACAATACTGCAGATACAGCAACAGTGAGGTTTAAATCACAGGGGAAATACAATACTGCAGATACAGGTACAGTGAGGTTTAAAGCGCAGGGAAAATACAATCCTGCAGATACAGCAACAGTGAGGTTTAAATCGCAGGGAAAATACAATCCTGCAGATACAGCAACAGTGAGGTTTAAATCGCAGGAGAAATACAATACTGCAGATACAGCAACAGTGAGGTTTAAATCGCAGGAGAAATACAATCTTGCAGATACAGCAACAGTGAGGTTTAAATCTCAGGGAACATACAATCCTGCAGATACAGCAACAGTGAGGTTTAAATCGCAGGAGAAATACAATACTGCAGATACAGCAACAGTGAGGTTTAAATCGCAGGAGAAATACAATACTGCAGATACAGCAACAGTGAGGTTTAAATCGCACGGGAAATACAATACTGCAGATACAGCAACAGTGAGGTTTAAATCGCAGGAGAAATACAATACTGCAGATACAGCAACAGTGAGGTTTAAAGCGCAGGGAAAATACAATCCTGCAGATACAGCAACAGTGAGGTTTAAATCGCACGGGAAATACAATGCTGCAAATACAGGACCAGTGAGGTGTAAAACAGAGGTGAACCACAAACATAGAGACATATCAGCCGAAATAGCTCAGTTGGGAGAGCGTTAGACTGAAGATCTAAAGGTCCCTGGTTCAATCCCGGGTTTCGGCACTGGTACATATTTATTGTCACTGCGATAGCATAGCAGTTAATGTGACACTATTACAGCTCATGGAGTCAGAGTTTGGAATTCAATTGTGGCATCCTCTGAAACTAAGTTTAGTACGTCCTTCCCATGTACGCCGTCCCTCTGTACAAAGCCAGACTAGTTAGTAGGTTAATTGTATTTTTAAACCATACCATAATTAGGTTACGGTTAAATCGGTGGATTCCTGGGTGGAACAGCTGGGTGAGCTGGACGGACCTGTTCTGCGCTCTACCTCTCATTAAAATAAAATAAATAATATTCTGTAGTGGTGAGGGACGACACAAAGAGCTTTAATAAGCAGGAGATTTTTCAGCATGTATTGTGATCTGAGTACTGCACAGACGCAGTAGAAGCATTCCCATGCAAGTCGGGCAAAAAGCTTTAAAAACTCAGTCTGCATAAAAGAGGGGTACCGTCTAGTGGTGCGGTTATCATCAGATGGTGGTCTGAGTCAGAGTGGTAAGGCTTTGGCTCAACAGTGCTTCAGCAAGAACAGGCACAAACAAGGAAAGTAGATAATCTCACTCCTTTTTTATTATTAAATGCTCGAGAGAATATGTATGTGAATATGAATAGAGTATGTCTACAGGGCCAATGTTTTGTTCTGGGTGCCAGATGTGGAATTTCCGCAAGACTACCAGCCTCCCCAGTTGCCACATCTGCACCAGGTGCATCGAGATGCAGCTCCTGAGAGACTGTGTTAGGGAACTGGAGCTGCATCACAACAACGTTCAGCTTATTAGGGAAAGTGAAGCAGTGATAGGCAAGAGCTACAGGAAAGTAGTCACCCCAAGGGTAAGGAGACAGTTAAATGGGTGACTGTCAGGAGAGGGAAGGGAGAACTACAGATAGTGGAGAGCGCATCTGTGGCTGGCCCCTTCAACAATAAATACCGCATTTGATTACTGTTGGGGGATGGGGGGCGGGATCTACATGGGGGAAGTGACAGTGAACTAGTGGCGCAATTAGAGATCGGTCAGAACGAAGTTGTGGGCATCACTGAGTCGTGGCTTAAAGAAGATCAAAGTTGGGAGCATAATATCAAAGGATAAACTTTGTATAGAAAGGACAGGCAGGAAGACATAGGTGGTAGTGTGCCTCTGTTGGTAAGAGATGGAATTACATCTTTAGAAAGAGGTGACATAGGGTCAGAGAATGTTGAATCTTTGTGTGTGGGGTTAACAAACTGTAAGGGTAAAAAAACCCATTATGGAAATCATATGTAGGCCTCCAAATAGTAGCCAAGATGTTGGGTTGCGATTGCACAGGGAACTGAAAGAGGCATGTAATAAGGGTAATGCCACAATTGTAAATGAGAACAAACTAGCCAATAATATAAAGCAAGAACAATATTGCGGATAATTATCTAAATGGGGAGAAGGTTCAAACGTCAGAGGTTCAAAGAGACTTGGGAGTGCTCGTGTAAGATTCCCAGAAGATAGATTTACAGGTTCTCAGAGAGCAGCGAATCTGTGGAATTCTCTGCCACGGATTGTGGTGGAGGACAAGCCTGTGGGTATGTTTAAAGCAGAAGCTGATAGATTCCTGATCGGTCAGGGCATCAAAGTATATGGCAAGGAGACAAGTGTGTGGAGTTGTGGGGGATCCAGGACCAGCCATGGAGCGACAGAACAGACTCGAGGGGCTGAATGGTCCAATTCTGCTCCCATCTCTTATGGTCTCAGGTATAGGAAAGGTACAATACTGCAGATACAGCATTGGTGAGGTACAAGGTTGAGTAGAACCACAGTTCTGCAGATACAGGAACGGTGAGGTACAAAGCACAGGGAAGTACAGTGTCATAGATACTGGAAGGATAAGGTTTACGCAGGGGAGAACTAAAATACTACAGATGCTAGAATAGTGAGGTACAAGGCAGAGGAGCACACAATGCTGCAGATACAGCAACGGTGAGGTACAAGGCAGAGGAGGAACAAAACACTGCAAATACTGGAATTGTGAGGAACTTCAATACCGCAGATAAAGCAACAAGGCAGAGGAGGAGGAAAATACTGCAGATAGTTCAATGGTGAGGTACATGGCAGGTGAGTATACAATAATGTTGGAGGTACAGAGCACAGGGAAAATACAATACTGCAGATGCTGCAAAGGTGAGATAAAGAACAGTGGAGAACAACAATACTGCAGCTGTGTCAGCTGAAATAGCTCAGTTGGGAGAGCGTTAGACTGAAGATCTAAAGGTCCCTGGTTCAGTCCTGGGTTTCAGCACTGGGACTTATTTATTGGACACAACGGTACTGTAATGGTCTGCGTGACACCATTACAGCGTGGGGTGACAGAGTTCAGAGTTCACTTTTGATGTTCTGTCCAAATTGGTAAGTCCTTCCCATCTTCCCAGCTCCATGTCCTCCAACTGTTCATCCCACAGTCCAAAGACATACTGGTTAGTAGGTTCATTGATTTTTTTTAAACCATCCCACGATTAGGTTACTGCTAAATCAGAGTTCCTGAGTGGCACAGCTTGGTGGGCCAGATGGGCCTGTTCTGTGCTCTATCTCTGAATAAAATATTCTGTACTGGTGAGGGACAAAGGAGAGGAGATTCACAATACCATAGACAGCAACAGTGACGTACAAGGCAGAGGAGGAACAAAATATTTCAGATGCTGGAACAGTGAGGAACGTCAATACCGCAGATAAAGCAATGGTGAGTTACAAAGCACAAGAAAACTACAATACTGCAGATAAAGCAATGGTGAGTTACAAAGCACAAGAAAACTACAATACCACAGATAAAGCAATGGTGAGTTACAAAGCACAAGAAAGCTACAATACTGCAGATAAAGCAACGGTGAGTTACAAAGCACAAGAAAGGTACAATACCACAGATGAAGCAATGGTGAGTTACAAAGCACAAGAAAGCTACAATACTGCAGATAAAGCAACGGTGAGTTACAAAGCACGAGAAAGGTACAATACCACAGATGAAGCAATGGTGAGGTACAAAGCACAGGAGAAATATAATTCTGCAGATACAGTGATGTTGAGGTTAAAGGCACAGGAAAGCTATAATAACACGGGTACAGCAACGGCGAGGTACAAGCTGGAGGAGGAGCAATACTACAGATGCTGGAGCAGTGAGGAGCCAGGCAGAGGAGAACTACAATACCACAGATGCAGCAACAATGAGTTACAAAGCACAGAAGTAAAACAATTCCACAGATACAGGAATGGTGAGGTACAAGGCAGAGGAGAATCACAAATCCACATTTACTGGAATGTTGAGGCTCAAAGTACAGGAGAAATACAATACTGCAGAGTCCGGAAAGGCGAGTTACGAAGCACAGGGAAATTCAATACCACTGGTGCTGGAGCAGTGAGGTACAAGGCAGAGGAGAAATAAAATACCACATACACAAGAATAGAGAGTTTTAAAGAACAGTAGAACAACAATACTGCAGATGATGGACAGATGAGGTAGAAAGCACATGGAAATACAACAGCGCAGATGCTGGAATTGTGAGGTATTATGTACAAGAGACATACAATACTGCAGATGCTGCAATGGTGAGGTACACGAGAGTGGAGAATAACAATACAGCAGCTATGTCAGCCGAAATAGCTCAGTTGGGAGAGCGTTAGACTGAAGATCTAAAGGTCTCTGGTTCAATCCTGGGTTTCAGCACTGGAACTTACTTAATGGGCACCATGGTAACAGCAGTTAGTGCGACACTATTGCACCACATTTGATTTCAGAGTTCAATTCTGACATCCTCTGTAAGTAGGTTTGAAAGTCCTTCCCATGTGCATATGGGGAAAGATTAGATTAATGTCACTCTAATCTTCCGGGGTGCTGCAGTTTGCTCCTACAGTCCAAAGACGTACTGGTTAGTAGTTTAACTGATTATTTTAAAGCATCCCATAAATCAGTGGATTCCTAGGCGGCTGGCATGAATCCATCGATTGCACAGCCTGGTAGGCCGGACTGGCGTGTTCTGCGCTGTAGTTCTGAATAAAATAAAATAAATAATATTCTGTACTGGTCAGGGTCGAGGGACAGGAGAACTACAATACTGCGGATACAGCAAAGGTGAGGTACGAGGCAGAGGAGTGTGCAATACCGCAGACAGAGGAATGGTGGGGGGACGTCACGTGATGACGTAGGATCAAGACGCTGGAACCCAGCTCTCCCGTAAAACGTTAATAAATTAATGTTTAAGTGAAGAAAAGTTAGTCAATACTTTCTAAAAGTTACTTATAAACTACTCCGGATTGTTTCAAGCTATGCCTCAAAAACAGAAGATGAAGAAAACTAATACCGGGAAGACTACGCAAGTTGGAACAAGAACAAGGCCCACGTCTACCAAAGAACCGCGGTCTCAGGTACATTATACCACCGGCGATACGGAACAGGAAACTGCGGCAACATCGGCCATTTCTAAAGGAAAAGACCAACGTGAACTGCGCAAACGCGAAGGAAGGAGCATGCGCAAACGGGAGCAACCAGAACTACAAAGCCCAGTTACGACTGCAACTGAAAGTGATAGTGAATCTGAGGGAGAGTCAGATTCTCTGGAAAGATCAGATGAAGAGGGAGATAGAAGTTCTTCTGGAAATATAGAAAAGACTTCGAGGCAAATAATGCGTAAATTAGATGCATTAAAAGTAATTAAAAGTAATCAAAAAGTACTCAAAAAATGATAAATATGGAGATTATGCTTGATAAAATGACAAAGAGACAGAAAAAATGGAAAAGAGAATTATGGACTTGGAAACTAAAACGGAAGACATGGTTGAAAGAATGGACAAAATGGAAAATGAAAATACTGCTTGGATATCAGAAAGAAAACAATTTGTGGAAAAAATTGATAAGCTTGAAAATTTTAGTAGACGAAATAATATTAAAATTGTTGGACTTAAAGAAGATATAGAAGGAGAAGATCCAATAAAATTTTTTCAAAAATGGATCCCTGAAAAATTGGAAATGGAAAGAGAAACTCCAATTGAGATTGAAAGGGCTCATAGATCCTTAAGGTCAAGACCTCAAGCTGATCAAAATCCACGATCAATTTTGATAAAATGCTTAAGATACCAAGATAAAGAAAAGATCCTGAAGGCGGCTGTCCAAAGTGCCAAAAATAGAAACGGGCCATTGATGATAGAAGGGAAACCAGTTCTTTTTTATCCTGATATAAGTTACAACCTTTTGAAGAGAAAGAAGGAATTTAACCCAGCGAAAAAAGCCTTATGGGAAAAGGGTTATAAATTTACAATGCGTCACCCAGCAACACTGATAATTTTTTTGGAGGAGGGAAAAAGATTTTTTTCCGATTATCGAAAAGCGGAGGAGTTCGCACAAAAACTTTCATCTATTGACTAATTACACATAGAGGCTTCCAAACGTAATGGATTAAAGATGAAGATAGAGTCAGCGAACAGAAGTGATGGACATTTATGGATATTATAGAGGAGAAAAGCAAAATTTTAGAAATACTAATTGAGAATAGTATTTTTTTCTTCTTATATATATACTTTTTTATGTTGCGGGGGGGCTGGGGAGCTTTGGATCGGTTACTACGGGATTCACATGTGTAATCATGGCGATTGCCATGACCCATACAACAGAGGGGGGTAATGTTGTGTTTTTTTTTTTCACAACATTAGTAGGGGGGTATTTTGTTTTTTTCTTTATATTCTATTTTTCTTCTATCTTTTTGCCTGGATGATTGGTGGGGACACACATAGCAACATGGAGATTTTTATAAAGATTTCCCAGGATACCACGAAAGTTGAAAGATTAGGTATTATTATAGATTGGAGTAATATAATAAAAAAAAAAATAATGACTAATCTACTGAATTTTTAAAGTTTTAATGTTAATCGGCTTAATGGGCCGGTAAAAAGAAAAAGAATTTTAACATACATTAAAAAAATGAAAACAGATATAGCTTTTTTTACAAGAAACTCATTTAACAGACATAGAACATCAGAAATTAAAAAGAGACTGGGTTGGAAATGTTATTGCAGCTTCATTTAATTCAAAGGCGAGAGGAGTCGCAATTTTGGTTAACAAAAATTTACCAATTAAAATACAAAACGTATTAATTGATTCGGCGGGGAGATATCTAATTATACATTGTCAAATTTTTTCAGAACTATGGACCCTTATGAACATTTATGCACCAAATGAAAATGATGTAAAATTTATACAGGAGGTCTTTTTGAATTTAGCTAACGCACATGATAAAATATTAATAGGTGGAGATTTTAACTTTTGTCCAGATCCAGTTTTAGGTAGATCAACAAAGGTTGTTACAAAATCAAAAGCAGTAAAATTAACTCTATCATTGATGAAAGACTTAAATCTGATTGATATATGGAGAAGAATTAATCCAAAAGAAAGAGGTTATTCATTTTATTCAAATAGACATAAAACATATTCAAGGATAGATTTTTTCCTATTATCAACGAATATTCAAGATAGAGTGAAAAATGTGGAATATAAAGCAAGAATATTGTCAGATCATTCTCCTTTAATAATGACAATGATAATGATAGATAAAGAGGAATCAATTTATAGGTGGAGATTTAATTCAATATTATTAAAACGTCAAGATTTTTGTGATTTTATGAGAAAACAGATTCAGTTCTTTTTAGATATAAATTCACATTCAGTTGATGATAAATTTATAGTGTGGGAAGCAATGAAGGCATATTTGAAAGGTCAGATAATAAGTTATACTTCTAAAATTAAGAAGGAATATATGATAGAAATAGATCAATTGGAAAAAGAGATTACAAAATTAGAAAAAGAATCCCAAAGAAATATGACAGAAGAAAAACGAAGACAACTTATTAACAAGAAGTTACAATATAATACACTCCAAACATATCGAACAGAAAAAGCAATTATGAGAACTAAACAAAGATATTATGAACTAGGTGAAAGATCACATAAGGTTCTTGCATGGCAGTTAAAAACAGACCAGACTTCTAAAACAATAAATGCAATTCGAACAAGAGTAAATAAAATTACTTATAAACCTTTAGAAATTAATGAAGCTTTTAAGAATTTTTATTCTGAGTTGTACAAATCAGAATCACAAAATGACAATGTCAAGATAGAAAGGTTTTTATCACAAATAGCTCTTCCAAAATTAAATACGTCAGAACAGAAGGGATTAGATATGCCTTTTACATTAAAAGAGGTCGAAGAAGCCCTAGGATCATTTCAAAGTAATAAATCTCCAGGAGAAGATGGTTTTCCGCCTGAATTCTATAAAAAGTTTAAAGATTTATTAATTCCTCCTTTTATGGAGTTAATACACCAAGCGGAAAGAACGCATAAACTTCCAGAATCTTTTTCGACAGCTATTTTAATAGTATTGCCAAAAAAAGATAGAGATCTTTTAAAGCCAACATCATATAGACCTATTTCTTTATTAAACACTGATTTATAAAATAATAGCAAAAATCTTATCTAATAGATTATCTAAATGCTTACCAAAATTAGTACATATGGATCAAACAGGATTTATTAAAAATAGACAATCGGCAGATAATGTAACTCGCTTATTTAGTATAATTCATTTAGCGCAGAAGAGGGAGGAAATGAGTGTGGCAGTTGCTTTAGATGCAGAAAAAGCATTTGATAGATTGGAATGGGATTTTTTATTTAAGGTATTGGAAAAATATGGATTAGGAGTATCTTTTATAAAATGGATTAAAACCTTAAATACTAATCCCAAAGCTAAAGTAGTGACAAATGGTCAAATTTCAACACCATTTCAGTTAACAAGGTCAACTAGGCAAGGTTGTCCATTATCACCTGCTTTATTTGTGTTGGCGATAGAGCCATTAGCTGAATTGATTAGAATGGACCCAGATATTAAGGGTTTCAGAGTTAATCAGGAAGAATACAAGATTAACTTATTTGCTGATGATGTTCTGCTTTATCTAACAAACCCATTGCACTTGTTGCATAAATTATCCTATAGATTAGAAGAATATGGGAAAATATCAGGTTATAAAATAAATTGGGATAAAAGTGAAATTTTACCTCTTACTAAAGGAGATTATAGTCAATGTCGATTAATAACCCAATTTAGATGGCTGGCAAATGGTATAAAATATTTAGGTATAAGAGTTGATAATGACATAAAGAACTTATACAAATTAAATTATTTACCACTATTGAAAAAAATTCAAGAAGATCTTGATAAATGGATGGTATTACCAATAACATTAGTAGGTAGAGTAAATACCATAAAAATGAATATATTCCCTAGATTACAATACTTATTTCAATCACTACAAATACAATAACCCCAGAAGTTTTTTCAAGAGCTAAATAAATATGTGAGGAAATTTCTTTGGAAAGGTAAGATGTCAAGAATATCGTTGGAAAAATTGACATGGAAATTTGAGCTAGGAGGGTTACAACTTCCAAATTTTAAGAATTATTATAAAGCAAATCAACTTAGATTTATTGCATCTTTTTTTGAGAAAGATAAACCGGCATGGATTAGAATAGAACTAGATAAAATAGGAGCAAACACACCAGAAGATTTTATATATAAATGGGAATCTAAATGGATACAGGAAAAGACAGAATCTCCTATATTAAAACATTTGATTGACTTATGGAATAAGATAAATGTTGACGATGAGACAAAGAAATCCTTATTAGCAAAGAGATCTTTAATTCAAAATAGACTTATTCCTTTTACAATGGATAATCAACTTTTATATAATTGGTTTCAAAAAGGGATTAGATATATAGGAGATTGTTTTGAAGGAGGTATATTAATGTCATTCGATCAATTAAAGAATAAATATAAAGTTTCAAACAACACTCTTTTTTGTTACTTTCAACTAAGGACTTATTTAAGAGAAAAATTAGGTCAAACAATGTTATTACCGAAATCCAATGAAATAGAAACTTTAATTCAAAAAGGAAAGATTAAAAAATTTATCTCTTGTATGTATAATTTGATTCAAAAACAGGCAATTAAACAAGGAGTCCATAAGTCAAGACAAAAATGGGAAAGTGACTTGAATATTAAAATTGAAGAAAAAAATTGGTTGACTATGTCTTGAGAGTATGACAAATACAATAAATGTCCGATTAAGATTAGTGCAATACAATTTTTTACATCAATTATATATTACACCACAAAAAATAAATAAATTAAACCCAAATTTATCTGATCAGTGTTTCCGATGTAACCAAGAAAGTGGTACTTTTTTACATTCTACTTGGTCTTGTTCTAAAATTCAACCTTTTTGGACAAATTTAAGAGTTTTATTGGAACAAATTATTTGAATACAACTTCCACATAATCCAATATTACTTTTACTAGGTGATATTGAAGGGATAAAACCGATATCCAAATTGAATAAATATCAGAAAGAATTTATAAAAATTGCATTGGCAGTAGCCAAAAAGGCTATTGCAGTTACTTGGAAATCAGATACATATTTAAGTATAGATCGTTGGAAGAAAGAAATTTATGGCTGTATTCCACTTGAAAAAATTACTTATAATTTAAGAGATAAATATGAAACATTTTTGAAAATTTGGTGCCCTTATTTACAAAAGACAGGATTAAATATATAGGTGCTCCGAAGATGAAATAATTGGTTACTTGGGGAAAGAAATAAATATATATACTAAAGTTATTACGAACTCCATGGAGCATGTGGGGATCTTCCAATATCCAGGCATTCCTTTTTTTTTTCTTTCTTTCTTCTTTTTTTTTCTATAGGGATGTTAGGGGGGAGGGGTTAAGGGGAGGGGGGATGGGTAACACACATTTTCTTTTTCATACACTTTTATTCTGTAACTACTTGAAAACACAATAAAAAAAGTTTTTAAAAAGACAGAGGAATGATCAGGTTTAAAGCACGGGGAAATACAATACTGCAGAAGCTGCAATGGTGAGGTACACGATAGAGGAGAACAACAATACTGTAGATGTGTCAGCCGAACTAGCTCAGCTGGGAGAGCGTTAGACTGAAGATTTAAAGATACCTGGTTCAATCCCGGGTTTTGGCACTGGGACTTATTTATTAGGCCCCATCATCACATAGCAGTCGGTGTGACACTTTTACAGCTTGGGGCAGCACAGTTTAGAGTTCAACTGTGGCGTCCTCTGTATGCAAGTTTGTACGTCCTTCTCATGTACAGAGTCTGGTCTCTCTCAATAAAATCAAATAAATAAAATTCTGTAGTGGTGAGGGACGAGGGAGCGATAAATCACAATACCGCAGATACAGCAATGGTGAGTTACAATGCACAGAAGTAATACAATTCCGCAGATACAGGAATGGTGAGGTTAAGGCAGAGGAGAATCACAATTCCACATTTACTGGAATGTTGAAGCTCAGAGCACAGGAGAAATACAATACTGCAGAGTCCAGAAAGCTGAGGTACGAAGCAGGGGGAAATACAATACCACTGATGCTGGAGCAGTGAGGTACAAGGCAGAGGAGAGTTTTAAAGCACAGTAGAACTACAATACTGCAGATGATGGACAGATGAGGTACAAAGCATATGGAAATACAACAGTGCAGATGCTGGAATTGTGAGGTACAATGTACTAGAGACATACAATACTGCAGATGCTGCAATGGTGAGGTACACGAGAGTGGAGAATAACAATACAGTAGCTGTGTCAGCAGAAATAGCTCAGTTGGGAGAGCGTTAGACTGAAGATCTAAAGGTCCCTGGTTCAATCCTGGGACTTGTTTATTGGGCCTCATGGTCACATAGCAGTTGGTGTGACAGTATTGCGGCTCAGGGCATCACAGTTTGGAGTTCAATTGTGGCATCTTCTGTACACAGGTTTGTACGTGCTTCCCTTATACACTGCCCTGCCAAGCGTAGTATGGTCAGTAGGTTAATTGTATTTGTTAAACTGTACCACAGTTAGGTTAGTTTTCCTGGGAGTCACTTGGTGGGCTTGTTCCTTGGTGGGCTGTATCTCTCAATAAAATAAAGAATATTCTGTAATGGCGAGGGACGAGGTGAAGAGCTTTAAAAAGCTGGAGGTTTTCTACATGGGAGTTGTTGATTGGAGTACTGTGCAGTAGAACGGTTCCCGTGCAAGTCCATCAAAAAGCTTTAAAAACCCAGTCTGCATAAAAGAAGGGTCCCGTCTTGTGCAGTGGTCATCATCAGAGTGTTCTGAGTCAGAGTGGTAAGGCTTTGACTCAACAGGCCTTTAGCAAGAACAGGTGGAAGCAAGGTAAGTAGGTAAGTTCACTCCATACTCCTTACTTAAATAAGAACTCCAGATCTTATTTAACTGTTGAGAGAATAGGAGGTATGTCTACCGGGCCAATGTTCTGTTCTGGTTGCTCACCCTCCCCATTGGCCACATCCGCACCTGGTGCATCGAGATGCAGCTCCTGAGAGACTGTGTTAGGGAACTGGAGCTGCAGCTCGATGACCTTTGGTTTGTTAGGGAAAATGAGGCAGTGATAGACGGGAACTACAGGGAGGTAGTTACCCCAAGGCTACAGGAGACAGATAAATGGGTGACCGTCAGGAGACGGAAGGGAGAACTTCAGATAGTAGACAGCACCCCTGTGGCCAGCCTCTTCAATGATAAATACTCCATTTGAGTACTGTTGGAGGGGGGGGGGGGGTTCAGGATCTACATGGGGAAATGACAGTGGCCGCACCTCTGTTACTGAGTCTGGCCCTGTGGCCCAGGAGGGTGGGGAACTGACAAGGATGGCAGCAGTGATTCGGACTCTATAGTCAGGGGGACAGACAGGTGATTCTGTGGACGCGACAAAGAAATACAGATGGTAGTTTGCCTCCCAGGTGCCAGGGTTTGTGATGTTTCTGAGGACGTCCACAATGTCGTGAAATGGGAGGGTGAGCAGCCAGAGGTCGTGGTACATATTGGTACCAATGACATGGGTAGAGAAACGGAGGAGGTCCTGAAAACAGAATACAGGGAGTTAGGAAGGAGGCTGAGAAGCAGGACCTCAAGGGTCGTAATCTTGAGATTGTTGCCCGTGCCAGATGACAGGGAGGACATGAATAGAATGAGGTGGCAGATAAATGCGTGGGTGAAGAATTGGAGCAGAGCACAGGGATTCGAATTTCTGGATAATTGGGACCTCTTCTGCAGCAGGTGTGACCTGTACAAAAGGGATGGTTTGCACTTGAATCCGAGGGGGACCAATATTTTTGTGGGCAGGTTCACTAGAGCTGTTGGGAGCGGTTTAAACTAATATGGTGGGGCATGGGAACCAGTGTCATAGAGCTGAGGATGAGCCAGTGGGTTTACAAGTAGATGATGGACGTAACATGAATTTAAGGAAGGTCAAGCCAGTGATTGGGTACAAATGCAGACAGAGCAAGGAGTTAAATTGTACCACAGAGGCAAAATTCAAAAGGGTGCAGAATGCAGGACTGAAGATGTTGTATTTAAATACTGGTAAAAGATGGAATTACATCTTTAGAAAGGTGACATAGGTTCAGAGAATGTTGAATCTTTGTGGGTGGGGTTAACAAACTGCAAGGGGAAAAAAAATTCTCAGAATCATATATAGGCCTCCAAATAGTAGCCAAGATGTGGGGTTGCGATTGCACAGGGAGTTGAAAAAGGCATATAATAAGGGTAATGTCACAATTGTAAATGAGGGCAAACTAGCCAATAATATAAAGCAGGAACAATAGTGCAGACTATTATCTAAATGGGGAGAAGGTTCAAACATCAGAGGTGCAAACGAACTTAGGAGTCCTTCTACAAGATTCCCAGAAGGTTAATTTACAGGTTGCCAGAGAGCAGTGAATCCATGGAATGCTCTGCCACAGGTGGTGGAGGACAAGCCCGTGGGTATGTTTAAAGCAGAAGTTGATAAATTCCTGATCGGTCAGGGCATCAAAGGATATGGCAAGAAGGCAGGTGTATGGAGTTGAGGGGGATCCAGGATCAGCCATGATGGAATGGCAGAGCAGACTCGATGGGCTGAATGGCCTAATTCTGCTCCCATCTCTTATGATCTAAGGCACAGATAAGGTACAATACTGCAGATACAGCAAAGATGAGGTATAAGGCTGTGGAGAACTACAGTTCTGCAGATACAGGAATGGTGAGGTATAAAGCACAGGGACGTACAATGTCATAGATCCAGGAAGGATGAGGTTTCACGCAGAGGAGAACTAAAATAACATAGATGCTGGAATAGTGAGGTACAAAGCAGAGGAGGAACAAACACTGCAGATAGTTCGATGGTGAGGTACAAGGCAAGTGAGTATACAGTAATGGAGATAGAGGGATGTTGGAGATACAAAGGACAGGGGAAATATAATACTGCAGATGCTTCAATAGTGAGATAAAAATCAATGGAGAATAACAACACTGCAGATATGTCAGCTGAAATAGCTCAGTTGGGAGAGCGTTCAGCTGAAGATCTGTAGGACCCTGGTTCAATCCTGGGTTTCAGCACTGGGACTTATTTATTGGATACAACAGCACCGTGGTGGTCTGTGTGACACTATTACAACGTGGGGTGTCAGAGTTCACTTTCAATGTTCTGTCCAGGTTGTTAAGTCCTTCCCATGTCCATTTCCTCCAACTGCTCCAGTTTGCTCCCATAGTTCAAAGATGTACTGGTTAGTAGCTTCATTGTTTTTTCAAACCATCCCACCATTAGGTTAGGGTTAAATCAGAGTTCCTGAGTGGCACAGCTTGGTGGGCTGGATGGGCCTGTTCTGCGCTCTATCTCTGAATAAAATAAAATAAATAATATTCTGTGATGGTGAAGGACAAGGGAGAGAGGATTCAGAATACCGTAGACAGCGACGGTCAGGTACAAGGCAGAGGAGGAACAAAATATGGTGAGGAACCTCAATACCGCAGATGAAGCAATGGTGAGTTACCAGGCACAAGAAAGCTACAATACCGCAGATAAAGCAACAGTGAGGTATAAAGGACAAGGAAGGTACAATTCTGCAGATAAAGCAATGGTGAGTTACAGAGCACAGAAGTAATACAATTCTGCAAATACAGGAATGGTGAGGTACAAGGACAAGAATAACCACAATTCCACATTTACTGGAATGTTGAGGCTCGGAGCACAGGAAAAATACAATACTGCAGAGTCCGGAAAGGTGAGGTATGAAGCACGGGGGAATACAATACCATTGATGCTGGAGCAGTGAGGTACAAGGCAGGGGAAAAATAAAATAGCACATACACAAGAATAGAGAGTTTTAAAGCACAGTAGAACTACAATACTGCAGATGATGGACCGTTGAGGTACAAAGTACATGGAAATACAACAGTGCAGATGCTGGTATTGTGAGGTACAATGTACTAGAGATATACAATACTGCAGAAGTCAGCTGAAATAGCTCAGTTGGGAGAGCATTCAGCTGAAGATCTGTAGGACCCTGGTTCAATCCTGGGTTTCGGCACTGGGATTTATTTATTGGCACAGCTCGGGGTGTTGGAATTAAGAGTTTGATTCCGGTGACCTCTGTAGGTAGGTTTGTATTTCCCATGTGCACACGAGTTTCCTCTGGGTGCCCCTTTTTCCTCCCACAGTCCAAAGGTGTACTGGTTAGGAAGTTAATTGGTTATTTTAAACCATACCACAAAGGGTGTCACAGCTTGGTGAGCTATATCTCCCAAGAATGTAAAATAAATAATATTCTGTAATGGTAAAGGACGAGGGACTGAAGAATCATATACTGCAGATACAGCAACGGTGAGTTACAAAGCACAGGTGTAATACAATACTGCAGATACAACAATGGTGAGTTACAGGCAGAGGAGAACCACAGTTGCACAGATGCAGGAATGGTGAGTTACAAAGCCAATGATATACAATACTGCAGATGCAGGAACTGTGAGTAACAAAACACAGGCAAAGAATGCCAGAGATACTGGAAGGGTGATGTCTAAAGAACTACAATACTGCAGATACTGGAATGATGAGACCATGCAGAGCTGCCTTAATGACTATCGCCCGGTAGCACTCACATCTACAGTGATGAAATACTTTTGAGATGTTGGTCATGACTAGACTGAACTCCTGCCTCAGCAAGGACCTGGACCCATTGCAATTTGGCTATCGCCACAATGGGTCAATGGCAGATGCAATCTCAATGGCTCCGCATATAGCCTTAGCCCACCTGGACAAACAATACTAACACCTATGTTAGGATGCTGTTCATCGAATATAGCTCGGCATTTAATACCATCATTCCCACAATCCTGATTGAAAATTTACAGAACTTGGGTCTCTTTACCTCCCTCTATAACTGGATCCTCGCCTTCCAAACCAATAGGCTACAATATGTACGGATTGGTGATAACATATCCTCCTCACTGACGATCAACACTGGTGCACCTCAGGGGTGTGTGCTTAGCCCACTGCTCTACTCTCTCTATACCCATGACTGTGTGGCTAGGCATAGCAGAAATACCATCTGTAAATTTGCTGATGATACAACCATTGTTGGTAGAATCTCAGATGGAGATGAGAAGGCGTACAGGAGTAAGATATGCCAACTAGTGGAGTGGTGTTGTAGCAACGACCTTGCACTCAACGTCAGTAAGACAAAAGAGCTGATTGTGGATTTCAGGAAGGGAAAGACAAAGGAACACACACCAATCCTCATAGAAGGATCAGAAGTGGAGAGAGTGAGCAGTTTCAAATTCCTGGGTGTCAAGATCTCTGAGCACTTAACCAGGTCCCAATATATCGATGCAGTTATAAAGAAGGCAAGGTAGTGACTATACTTCATTAGGAGTTTGAAGAGATTTGGTATGTCAACAAATACACTCAAAAACTTATGTAGCTGTACTGTGGAGAGCATTCTGACAGACTGCATCACTGTCTGGTGTGGGGGGGTGGGAGCTACTGTACAGGACTGAAAGTGGGTTGTGAAATTAGTCAGCTCCATCTTGCGTACCAGCCGACAAAGTACCCAGGACATCTTCATGGGGCAGTGTATCAGAAAGGCAGTGTCCATTATTAAGGACCTCCAGCACCCAGGGCATGCCCTTTTCTCACTGTTACCATCAGGTAGGAGGTACACAAACCTGAAGGCACACACTCAATGATTCAGGAACAACTTTTTCCCCTCTGCCATTCGTTTCCTAGATGGCCATTTAACCCACGAATACTACCTCACTTTTTTCCTATGCATTATTTCTGTTTTTGCACAATCTAATCTATTCAGTATGTGTAATATGGTAAATTGACTTGTTTATTTATTATTATTATTATTATTTTCTTCTTCTTCTGTATTATGCAATTAGTCAGGATATCAAGGGATATGGTGAAAAAGGCAGAAATTGGAACTAGATGGGAGAATAGTTTAGCTCATGGTGGAGTGCTGCAGAAGACTCAATGGGCTGAATGGCCTACTTCTGCTCCTTTGTCTTGTGATCTTGTGATGTATTGCATTGAACTGCTGCTGCTAAGTTAACAAATTTCAGGACACATGCCGGTGATAATAAACCTGATTCTGATTCTGAGATGCTGGAAGGGTGAGGTTTAAGGAACTACAATACTGCAGAAGCTGGAATGGTGAGATACAAGACAGAGGTGAAATGCAAAAATGCAGACATATCAGCCGAAATAGCTCAGCTGGGAGAGCATTAGACTGAAGATCTAAAGGTCCCTGGTTCAATCCCGGGTTTCGGCACTGTTACATATTTATTGTCACCGCGATAGCATAGCAGTTAGTGTGACACTATTACAGCTCATAGTGTTAGAGTTTGGAATTCAATTGTGGCATCTTCTGTAAGTAAGCTTGTCCATCCTTCCCATGTACACCATCCCTCTGTCCACAGCCAGACTGGTTAGTAGGGTAATCGTATTTTTTAAACCATACCACAATTAGGTGAGGGTTAAATCGGTGGATTCCTGGGTGGAACAGCTGGGTGGGTCTGATGGGCCTGTTCTGTGCTCTATCTCTCAATAAAATAAAATAAATAATATTTTGTAGTGGTGAGGGACAAGGCGAAGAGCTTCAATATGCAGGAGGTTTTCTCGGCGCGCGTCATTGATTGGAGTACTGCGCAAACGCAGTAGAAGCATTTGTGTTCATGTCAGGTAAAAAGCTTTAAAAACACAGTCTGCATAAAAGTGTGGTACCTTCTAATGGAGCGGTCATCATCAGAGTGGTCTGAGTCAGAGTGGTAAGGCTTTGGCTCAACAGGGCTTCGGCAAGAACAGGCTCCCCAGTGGCCACATCTGCACCAGGTGCATCGAGATGCAGCTCCTGAGAGACTGTGTAAGGGAATTGGAGCTGCATCTCGATGACCTTCGGCTTGTTAGGGAAAGTGAGGCAGTGATAGACAGGAGCTACAGGGAGGTAGTCACCTCAAGGCTACAAGAGACAGATAAATGGGTGACTGTCAGGAGAGGAAAGGGAGAACTTCAGATGGTGGAGAGCACCCCTGTGGCCGGTCCCTTCAACAATAAATACTCCATTTTGAATAATGTTGGCAGGGAGGGGGTGGGAAATCTACCTGGGTCTCTGGCACTCAGTCTGGCCCTGTGGCCCAGGAGGGTAGGGAACTGACAAGGTTGGTAGCAGTAATAGGCGACTCTATAGTCTGGGGGACAGGCAGGTGATTCTGTGGATGTGACAAAGAAATACAGATGGTAGTTTGCCTCCCAGGTGCCAGGGTTCATGTTGTTTCTGAGTGCATCCACAATATCCTGAAATGGGAGGGAGAGCAGCCAAAGGTCATGGTACCTCTGACTGGGAGACCTCAGTCAGTCCGGATCGGAGGCAGCATCTCCAACGCCATCACACTGAGCACGAGGGCCCCCCAGGGTTGTGTGCTCAGTCCACTGCTGTTCACTCTGCTGACCCATGACTGTGCTGCAACACACAGCTCGAACCATAGTTCGCCGATGACATGACCGTGATGGGTCTCATCAGCAAGAACGATGAGTCAGCTTACAGAGAGGAGGTGCAGCGGCTAACGGACTGGTGCAGAGCCAACAACCTGTCTCTGAATGTGAACAAAACAAAAGAGATGGTTGTTGACTTCAGGAGGGCACGGAGTGACCACTCCCCGCTGAACATCAGCGGCTCCTCAGTAGAGATCGTTAAGAGCACCAAATTGGTGTTTACCTGGCGGAGAATCTCACCTGGTCCCTCAACACCAGCTCCATAGCAAAGAAAGCCCAGCAACGTCTCTACTTTCTGCGAAGGCTGAGGAAAGTCCATCTCCCACCCCCCATCCTCATCACATTCTACAGGGGTTGTATTGAGAGCATCCTGAGCAGCTGCATCACTGCCTGGTTCAGAAATTGCACCATCTCGGATCGCAAGTGGATAGTGAGGTCAGCTGAGAAGATCATCGGGGTCTCTCTTCCCGCCATCACGGACATTTACACTACACGCTGCATCCGCAAAGCAAACAGCATTATGAAGGACCCCACGCACTCCTCATACAAACTCTTCTCCCTCCTGCCATCTGGGAAGAGGCACCGTAGCATTTGGGCTCTCACGACCAGACTGTGTAACAGTTTCTTCCCCCAAGCTATCAGACTCCTCAGTACCCAGAGTCTGGACTGACACCAACTTACTGCCCTATTGTCTTGTTTATTATTTACTGTAATGCCTGCACTGTTTTGTGCACTTTATGCAGTCCTGGGTAGGTCTGTAGTCTAGTGTAGCTTTTTTCTGTGTTGTTTTTTTTTTTTACATAGTTCAGTCTAGTTTTTGCACTGTTTTATGTAACACCATGGTCCTGAAAAACATAGTCTCATTTTCACTATACACTGTACCAGCAGTTATGGTCGAAATGACAATAAAAAATGACTTGACTTGACATATTGGTACCAATGACATGGGCAGAGAAAGGGAGGAGTTCCTAAAAACAGAATACAGGGAGTTAGGAAGGAAGCTGAGAAGCAGGACCTCAAGGGTAGTAATCTTGAGATTGTTGCCTGTGCCACACGACAGTGAGGATAGGTATAGAATGAGGTGGCAGATAAATGCGTGGGTGAAGAATTGGAGCAGAGTGCAAGGATTCTGACTTCTGGATAATTGGGAGCTCTTCTGTAGCAGATCTGACCTGCACAAAAGGGGCGGGTTGCACTTGAATCCGAGGAGGACCAATATTCTTGCATGCAGGTTCACTAGAGCTGTTGGGAGCGGTTTAAACTAATATGGTGGGGCATGGGAACCAGTGTGATAGAGCTGAGGATGAGCCAGTGGGTTTACAAGTAGATGATGGATGTAACATGAATGTAAGGAAGGATAAGCAAATGATTGGGTACAAATGCAGACAGAGCAAAGAGTTAAATTGTACCACAGAGGCAAAATTCACAAGGGTAAAGAATGCAGGACTGAAAGTGTATTGAAATGTCCTTAGCATTCGGAATAATGTGGATGAACTCGTGGCACAATTAGAGATTGGTCAGTATGACATTATGGGCATCACTGAGTCGTGGCTGAAAGAAGATCATTGTTCAGAGTTTAGTATCAAAAGATATACTTTGTATGGAAAGGACAGGCAGGAAGGGATAGGTGGTAGTGTGACTCTGCTGGTAAGAGATGGAATTACATCTTTAGAAAGAGGTGACATAGGGTCAGAGAATATTGAATCTTTGTGCATGGGGTTAACAAACTGTAAGGGTAAAAAAACATTATGGGAATCATAGGTAGGCCTCCAAATAGTAGCCAAGGTGTGGGGTTGAGATTGCACAGGGAGCTGAAAAAGGAATGTAATAAGGGTAATGTCACAACTGTAAATGAGGGCAAATTAGCTAATAATATAAAGCAGGAACAATAGTTCAGACCATTTACTAAATGGGGAGAAGGTTCAAACATCAGAGGTACTTCTACAAGACTCCCAGAAGATTAATTTACAGGTTGCCAGAGAGCAGTGAATCTGTGGAATTCTCTGTCACAGACTGCAGTGGAGGACAAGCCTGTGGGTATGTTTCAGCAGAAATTGATAGATTCCTGATCGGTGAGGGTATCAAAGGATATGGCAAGGAGACAGGTGTATGGAGTTGTTGGGGGTGGGGGGGGGGGGGGATCCAGGATCAGCCATGGTGGAAATGACAGAACAGACTCGATGGACTGAATGGCCTAACTCTGCTCCCATCTCTTATGGTCTAAGGCAGAGAGAAGGTACAATACTGCAGATGCAGCTACGATGAGGTATAAGGTGAAGGAAAACCACAGTTCTACAGATAAAAGAACGGTGAGGTACAAAGTACAGGGAAGTACAATGTTATAGATACTGGAAGGATGAGGTTTTACGTAGAGGAGACACAGGGATAGTGAGGGACAAGGCAGAGGAGTGTACAATGTTGCAGATACTGCAACGGTGAGGTACAAGGCAAAGGAGGAGAAAAACACCGCAGATGCTGGAACAGTGAGGAACCAGGCAGAGCAGAACCACAATGCTGCAGATACAGCAACGGTGAAGAACCAGGCAGAGGAGGAGCAAAATACTGCAGATAGTTCAATGGTGAGGTACAAGGCAGGTGAGTATACAATACTGCAGTTGATGGAACGGTGAGCTATAAAGCACAGGGAATTACAATACTGCAGATGCTGCAATGGTGAGGTAAAGAACAGTGTAGAATAACAATACAGTAGCTGTGTCAGCTGAAATAGCTCAGCTGGGAGAGCGTTAGACTGAAGATCTGAAGTTCCGTGGTTCAATCCCGGGTTTCAACACTGGGACTTATACATTCGACACAACGGTACCGTAGTGGTCTGCGTGACACTATTACAGCGAGGGATGTCAGAGTTCAGAGTTCACTTTTGATGTTCTGTCCAAGTTGGTAGTCCTTCCAATCTTCCCATGACCATTTTCTCCAACTGCTCCGGTTTCCTCCCACAGTCCAAAGACGTACTGGTTAGTAGGTTCATTGTTTTTCTTAAAACCATCCCACCATTAGGTTAGGGTTAAATAAGTTCCTGAGTGGCACAGCTTGGTGGGCTGGATGGGCCTGTTCTGTGCTCTATCTCTGAATAAAATAAAATAAACAATATTCTGTGATGGTGAGGAGATTCACAATACTGTAGACAGCAACAGTAAGGTACAAGGCAGAGGAGGAACAAAATACTGCAGATGCTGGAACAGTGAGGATCGTCAATACCGCAGATAAAGCAATGGTGAGTTACAAAGCACAAGGAAGCTACAATACCGCAGATAAAGCAACAGTGAGTTACAAAGCACGAGAAAGCTACAATACAGGCAGTCCCCGGGTTACGTACGAGTTCTGTTCCTGAGTCCGTCTTTAAGTCGGATTTGTACGGAAGTCGGAAAAAGTACATCCGGTATTAATTACTGTTAGTCAAATATTTGTCTTGGTATATAGTATATATTTTACCTTTCTATGCATATGAAGCACTTAAGAAATGTATGGATTCCAATAATTAAACCACTGTGTTGCTTAGAAATAATTGTAGCTTTCATCGGGGCAGCACCTTTCAAATGCTCCATTATTCTCACTTTATCCGTTATCCTTTAAAATTGTTCCAATCGTTGACTGACTGTAGCCTAACGCTTTTCCAATGACCGATGGTGTTTCACCTCTTTCCAAACGCTTTATTATTTCCACTTTATTTTCAATCGCGATTGCTTCCCGTCAATGGAACAGAAACACTGCGGGCAGCAGCTCCCGAGATCCGCTGGGTCCTAAGGACCACCACACTGGGACAGGTTAAATGAGACAAGTGGGGGCTGTGCTGGGTTTGGCTGTTTGATCCTGCACAATATTCCGCGTGGGAATTTAAACTGGAGGTGGCAGTGTTTTTTTTTTACGAGGTCGAATTGCGAGCTCGACATCAACCCAGCACGGGTGGTACAGGAGTCTCTGGATCGACATCAACCTGGCACGGTAACGGTCTGTCACTGGATCGAACTCGGGAAACTCCGTTCTCCAGCCTGGCGCTGATCTCACTGCGCCACCAGCCGACCGGAACGGGGGTGGGGGGGTGGGCGGGGTCAAGGTGAATCTTATTAAGACAAATTTAAGCCAAATACAAAGTTAAACACCCAACACAGTGTCAACGGCAACAACTTAAAATGGCAGACGGCATCGCAATCTGACTTAAAATGGTGGACGACGTTGCGATCCGACTTAAAATGGCAGACGGTGTTCTCCTTCCTCAGTTCGTAAGTTGGACGTTCGTAACTCAGGGACTACCTGTACTGCAGATAAGGCAACAATGAGTTACAAAGCACAAGGAAGCTACAATACCGCAGATAAAGCAACGATGAGGTACAAAGCACAAGGAAGCTACAATACCGCAGATAAAGCAATGGGGAGTTACAAAGCACAAGAAAGCTACAATACCACAGATAAAGCAATGGTGAGTTACAAAGCACAAGAAAGCTACAATACTGCAGATAAAGCAACGGTGAGGTACAAAGCAGAAGAAAGGTACAATACTGCAGATAAAGCAACGGTGAGGTACAAAGGACAAGAAAGCTACAATTCTGCAGATAAAACAATGGTGAGTTACAGAGCACAGTAGTAATAAAATTCTGCAGATACAGGAACGGTGAGATATAAAGCACAGGAGAAATATAATTCTAAAGATACAGGAATGGTGAGGTATAAGGACGAGGAGAACCACAATTCCACATTTACTGGAAAGTTGAGAAGTACAATACTGCAGAGTCCAGAAAGCTGAGGTATGAAGCACGGGGAAATACAATACCATTGATGCTGGAGCTGTGAGGTACAAGGCAGAGGAGAAATAAAATACCACATACACAAGAATAGAGAGTTTTAAATCACAGAAGAACTACAATACTGCAGATGATGGACCGGTGAGGTACAAAGCACATGGAAATACAACAACGCAGATGCTGGAATTGTGAGGTACACGAGAGTGGAAAACGACAACATTGCAGATATGTCAGCTGAAATAGCTCAGTTGGGAGAGCCTTCCATTGTGCACATGGATTTCCTCTGGCTGTTCTGTTGAATGACATACTGATTAGTAGGTTAATTGGTATTTTAAATCATCACACAATTAAGTTGTGGTTAAATCAGGGGGTTCCTGGTCAGCACAGTTTGGTGAGCCAGAAGTTCCTGATCTTCACTGGATCTCTCAATGAAATAGAATAAATAATATTCTGTAATGGTGAGGGATGAGGGAGTGGAGGAATACAATACCGCAGATACAGCAACAGTGAGGTTTAAAGCACAGGGGAAATACAATCCTGCAGATACTGAAATGGTGAGGTACAAGATAGATGTGACCCTCAAAAAGGCAGATCTGTCAGCAGAAATAGCTCAATGGGGAGAGTGTTAAACTGAAAGGTTCCTGGTTGAATCCTGGGTTTCAGCACTGGGACTTGTTTATTGGGGCCACAGGGAAATACAATACTGCAGTGTCGTGGTTAGTGTGACACTGACACTATCAGGTATCCTCTGTAAGCAACTATGTTAATGCCATGTGCATAAAAAGTAAAGATAAATATGAAAATAAAAGACAAAGACTGTCATGAGCCCTGTGGACCTCTGCAACATGCTGTAGAGTGTGGGGCATTAAGGTTTCTCAAACAAGTGTAATTATTAATTGTTGTCTTAACGAGAGACATTAAACCCTTGTGTTCTCTGTTTAATCTGGTCAATGGCATGGCTGGCATGGGTTTTCTGCATTCTGTGATTATTTAAAGCTGACTCCCGAATAGCGCTTGCCATGGGGTCCGTTGAGTTGAGAATGATTTGTCTCGCAGTGTAACTTGGTCGTGCCACTGATGTTCTATTGGAATCACTAAGTACAATCTTCTGTTTCCGTCTCTACATGGCAGCCTGGAGTTCCTCTGAACCTGGGATCAGTCACCGGCAGCACTCCCCATTCTGATCCACCGCCCCTGCGTTCAGTCACCAACACTCACCATTCCGATCCTCCACACCTGGGTTCAGTCACTGCCAAAACTCACCATTCAGATCCTCCACACCTGGGTTCAGTCATTGCCAACACTCACCATCCCGATCCTCCACACCTGGGTTCAGTCACTGCCAACACTCACCATTCCATACCGCCACACTTGGGTTCAGTCACTGCCAACACTCACCATTCCATACCGCCACACCTGGGTTCAGTCACTGCCAACACTCACCATTCCATACCGCCACACCTGGGTTCAGTCATTACCAACACTCACCATTCCATACCGCCACACCTGGGTTCAGTCATTACCAACACTCACCATTCCATACCGCCACACCTGGGTTCAGTCACTGCCAACACTCACCATTCCATACCGCCACACCTGGGATCAGTCACTGCCAACACTCACCATTCCATACCGCCACACCTGGGTTCAGTCATTACCAACACTCACCATTCCATACCACCACACCTGGGTTCAGTCACTGCCAACACTCACCATTCCATACCGCCACACCTGGGTTCAGTCACTGCCAACACTCACCATCCCGATCCTCCACACCTGGGTTCAGTCACTGCCAAAACTCACCATTCCATACTGCCACACCTGGGTTCAGTCACTGCCAACACTCACCATTCCGATCCACCACACCTGGGTTCAGTCACTGCCAAAACTCACCATTCCATACCGCCACACCTGGGTTCAGTCACTGCCAACACTCACCATTCCGATCCTCCACACCTGGGTTCAGTCACTGCCAACACTCACCATTCCATAATGCCACACCTGGGTTCAGTCACTGCCAACAGTCACCATTCCGATCCTCCACACCTGGGTTCAGTCACTGCCAACACTCACCATTCCATAGCGCCACACGTGGGTTCAGTCACTGCCAACACTCACCATTCCATACCGCCACACCTGGGTTCAGTCATTGCCAACACTCACCATTCCATACCGCCACACCTGGGTTCAGTCACTGCCAACACTCACCATTCCATACCGCCACACCTGGGTTCAGTCACTGCCAACACTCACCATTCCGATCCTCCACACCTGGGTTCAGTCATTGCAAACACTCACGATTCCATACCGCCACACCTGGGTTCAGTCACTGCCAACACTCACCATTCCATACTGCCACACCTGGGTTCAGTCACTGCCAACACTCACCATTCCATTCCGCCACACCTGGGTTCAGTCACTGCCAACACTCACCATTCCATACCGCCACACCTGGGTTCAGTCACTGCCAACACTCACCATTCCATACCGCCACACCTGGGTTCAGTCACTGCCAACACTCACCATTCCATACCGCCACACCTGGGTTCAGTCACTGCCAACACTCACCATTCCATACCGCCACACCTGGGTTCAGTCACTGCCAACACTCACCATTCCATACCGCCACACCTGGGTTCAGTCACTGCCAACACTCACCATTCCATTCCGCCACACCTGGGTTCAGTCACTGCCAACACTCACCATTCCATACCGCCACACCTGGGTTCAGTCACTGCCAACACTCACCATTCCATACCGCCACACCTGGGTTCAGTCACTGCCAACACTCACCATTCCATACCGCCACACCTGGGTTCAGTCACTGCCAACACTCACCATTCCATACCGCCACACCTGGGTTCAGTCACTGCCAACACTCACCATTCCATACCGCCACACCTGGGTTCAGTCACTGCCAACACTCACCATTCCATTCCGCCACACCTGGGTTCAGTCACTGCCAACACTCACCATTCCATACCGCCACACCTGGGTTCAGTCACTGCCAACACTCACCATTCCATACCGCCACACCTGGGTTCAGTCACTGCCAACACTCACCATTCCATACCGCCACACCTGGGTTCAGTCACTGCCAACACTCACCATTCCATACCGCCACACCTGGGTTCAGTCACTGCCAACACTCACCATTCCATTCCTCCACACCTGGGTTCAGTCACTGCCAACACTCACCATTCCATTCCGCCACACCTGGGTTCAGTCACTGCCAACACTCACCATTCCATACCGCCACACCTGGGTTCAGTCACTGCCAACACTCACCATTCCATACCGCCACACCTGGGTTCAGTCACTGCCAACACTCACCATTCCATACCGCCACACCTGGGTTCAGTCACTGCCAACACTCACCATTCCATACCGCCACACCTGGGTTCAGTCACTGCCAACACTCACCATTCCATACCGCCACACCTGGGTTCAGTCACTGCCAACACTCACCATTCCATACCGCCACACCTGGGTTCAGTCACTGCCAACACTCACCATTCCATACCGCCACACCTGGGTTCAGTCACTGCCAACACTCACCATTCCGATCCTCCACACCTGGGTTCAGTCACTGCCAACACTCACCATTCCATACCGCCACACCTGGGTTCAGTCACGGCCAACACTCACCATTCCATACCGCCACACCTGGGTTCAGTCACTGCCAACACTCACCATTCCATACCGCCACACCTGGGTTCAGTCACTGCCAACACTCACCATTCCATACCGCCACACCTGGGTTCAGTCACTGCCAACACTCACCATTCCATTCCTCCACACCTGGGTTCAGTCACTGCCAACACTCACCATTCCATTCCGCCACACCTGGGTTCAGTCACTGCCAACACTCACCATTCCATACCGCCACACCTGGGTTCAGTCACTGCCAACACTCACCATTCCATTCCTCCACACCTGGGTTCAGTCACTGCCAACAATCACCATTCCATACCGCCACACCTGGGTTCAGTCACTGCCAACACTCACCATTCCATACCGCCACACCTGGGTTCAGTCACTGCCAACACTCACCATTCCATACCGCCACACCTGGGTTCAGTCACTGCCAACACTCACCATTCCATTCCGCCACACCAGGGTTCAGTCACTGCCAACACTCACCATTCCATACCGCCACACCTGGGTTCAGTCACTGCCAACACTCACCATTCCATACCGCCACACCTGGGTTCAGTCACTGCCAACACTCACCATTCCATACCGCCACACCTGGGTTCAGTCACGGCCAACACTCACCATTCCATACCGCCACACCTGGGTTCAGTCACTGCCAACACTCACCATTCCATACCGCCACACCTGGGTTCAGTCACTGCCAACACTCACCATTCCATTCCGCCACACCTGGGTTCAGTCACTGCCAACACTCACCATTCCATACCGCCACACCTGGGTTCAGTCACTGCCAACACTCACCATTCCATACCGCCACACCTGGGTTCAGTCACTGCCAACACTCACCATTCCATACCGCCACACCTGGGTTCAGTCACTGCCAACACTCACCATTCCATACCGCCACACCTGGGTTCAGTCACTGCCAACACTCACCATTCCATTCCTCCACACCTGGGTTCAGTCACTGCCAACACTCACCATTCCATTCCGCCACACCTGGGTTCAGTCACTGCCAACACTCACCATTCCATACCGCCACACCTGGGTTCAGTCACTGCCAACATTCACCATTCCATTCCTCCACACCTGGGTTCAGTCATTGCCAACAATCACCATTCCATACCGCCACACCTGGGTTCAGTCATTACCAACACTCACCATTCCATACCGCCACACCTGGGATCAGTCACTGCCAACACTCACCATTCCATACCGCCACACCTGGGTTCAGTCACTGCCAACACTCACCATTCCATACCGCCACACCTGGGTTCAGTCATTACCAACACTCACCATTCCATACCGCCACACCTGGGTTCAGTCATTACCAACACTCACCATTCCATACCGCCACACCTGGGTTCAGTCACTGCCAACACTCACCATTCCATACCGCCACACCTGGGTTCAGTCATTACCAACACTCACAATTCCATACCGCCACACCTGGGTTCAGTCACTGCCAACACTCACCATTCCATACCGCCACACCTGGGTTCAGTCATTACCAACACTCACCATTCCATACCGCCACACCTGGGTTCAGTCACTGCCAACACTCACCATTCCATACCGCCACACTTGGGTTCAGTCACTGCCAACACTCACCATTCCATACCGCCACACCTGGGTTCAGTCACTGCCAACACTCACCATTCCATACCGCCACACCTGGGTTCAGTCATTACCAACACTCACCATTCCATACCGCCACACCTGGGTTCAGTCATTACCAACACTCACCATTCCATACCGCCACACCTGGGTTCAGTCACTGCCAACACTCACCATTCCATACCGCCACACCTGGGATCAGTCACTGCCAACACTCACCATTCCATACCGCCACACCTGGGTTCAGTCATTACCAACACTCACCATTCCATACCACCACACCTGGGTTCAGTCACTGCCAACACTCACCATTCCATACCGCCACACCTGGGTTCAGTCACTGCCAACACTCACCATCCCGATCCTCCACACCTGGGTTCAGTCACTGCCAAAACTCACCATTCCATACTGCCACACCTGGGTTCAGTCACTGCCAACACTCACCATTCCGATCCTCCACACCTGGGTTCAGTCACTGCCAAAACTCACCATTCCATACCGCCACACCTGGGTTCAGTCACTGCCAACACTCACCATTCCGATCCTCCACACCTGGGTTCAGTCACTGCCAACACTCACCATTCCATACTGCCACACCTGGGTTCAGTCACTGCCAACAGTCACCATTCCGATCCTCCACACCTGGGTTCAGTCACTGCCAACACTCACCATTCCATAGCGCCACACGTGGGTTCAGTCACTGCCAACACTCACCATTCCATACCGCCACACCTGGGTTCAGTCATTGCCAACACTCACCATTCCATACCGCCACACCTGGGTTCAGTCACTGCCAACACTCACCATTCCATACCGCCACACCTGGGTTCAGTCACTGCCAACACTCACCATTCCATACTGCCACACCTGGGTTCAGTCACTGCCAACACTCACCATTCCATTCCGCCACACCTGGGTTCAGTCACTGCCAACACTCACCATTCCATACCGCCACACCTGGGTTCAGTCACTGCCAACACTCACCATTCCATACCGCCACACCTGGGTTCAGTCACTGCCAACACTCACCATTCCATACCGCCACACCTGGGTTCAGTCACTGCCAACACTCACCATTCCATACCGCCACACCTGGGTTCAGTCACTGCCAACACTCACCATTCCATACCGCCACACCTGGGTTCAGTCACTGCCAACACTCACCATTCCATTCCGCCACACCTGGGTTCAGTCACTGCCAACACTCACCATTCCATACCGCCACACCTGGGTTCAGTCACTGCCAACACTCACCATTCCATACCGCCACACCTGGGTTCAGTCACTGCCAACACTCACCATTCCATACCGCCACACCTGGGTTCAGTCACTGCCAACACTCACCATTCCATACCGCCACACCTGGGTTCAGTCACTGCCAACATTCACCATTCCATACCGCCACACCTGGGTTCAGTCACTGCCAACACTCACCATTCCATTCCGCCACACCTGGGTTCAGTCACTGCCAACACTCACCATTCCATACCGCCACACCTGGGTTCAGTCACTGCCAACACTCACCATTCCATACCGCCACACCTGGGTTCAGTCACTGCCAACACTCACCATTCCATACCGCCACACCTGGGTTCAGTCACTGCCAACACTCACCATTCCATACCGCCACACCTGGGTTCAGTCACTGCCAACACTCACCATTCCATTCCTCCACACCTGGGTTCAGTCACTGCCAACACTCACCATTCCATTCCGCCACACCTGGGTTCAGTCACTGCCAACACTCACCATTCCGATCCTCCACACCTGGGTTCAGTCACTGCCAAAACTCACCATTCCATACCGCCACACCTGGGTTCAGTCACTGCCAACACTCACCATTCCATACCGCCACACCTGGGTTCAGTCACTGCCAACACTCACCATTCCATACCGCCACACCTGGGTTCAGTCACTGCCAACACTCACCATTCCATACCGCCACACCTGGGTTCAGTCACTGCCAACACTCACCATTCCATACCGCCACACCTGGGTTCAGTCACTGCCAACACTCACCATTCCATACCGCCACACCTGGGTTCAGTCACTGCCAACACTCACCATTCCATACCGCCACACCTGGGTTCAGTCACTGCCAACACTCACCATTCCGATCCTCCACACCTGGGTTCAGTCACTGCCAACACTCACCATTCCATACCGCCACACCTGGGTTCAGTCACTGCCAACACTCACCATTCCATACCGCCACACCTGGGTTCAGTCACTGCCAACACTCACCATTCCATACCGCCACAACTGGGTTCAGTCACTGCCAACACTCACCATTCCATACCACCACACCTGGGTTCAGTCACTGCCAACACTCACCATTCCATTCCTCCACACCTGGGTTCAGTCACTGCCAACACTCACCATTCCATTCCGCCACACCTGGGTTCAGTCACTGCCAACACTCACCATTCCATACCGCCACACCTGGGTTCAGTCACTGCCAACACTCACCATTCCATTCCTCCACACCTGGGTTCAGTCACTGCCAACACTCACCATTCCATAGCGCCACACCTGGGTTCAGTCACTGCCAACACTCACCATTCCATACCGCCACACCTGGGTTCAGTCACTGCCAACACTCACCATTCCATACCGCCACACCTGGGTTCAGTCACTGCCAACACTCACCATTCCATTCCGCCACACCTGGGTTCAGTCACTGCCAACACTCACCATTCCATACCGCCACACCTGGGTTCAGTCACTGCCAACACTCACCATTCCATACCGCCACACCTGGGTTCAG
The DNA here is from genome assembly GCF_048418815.1 of Hemitrygon akajei. Lineage (NCBI taxonomy): Eukaryota > Metazoa > Chordata > Chondrichthyes > Myliobatiformes > Dasyatidae > Hemitrygon > Hemitrygon akajei. The sequence goes on along the minus strand of NC_133130.1, from coordinate 131,957,248 downwards.
TCACTGCCAACACTCACCATTCCATACCGCCACACCTGGGTTCAGTCACTGCCAACACTCACCATTCCATACCGCCACACCTGGGTTCAGTCACTGCCAACACTCACCATTCCATACCGCCACACCTGGGTTCAGTCACTGCCAACACTCACCATTCCATTCCGCCACACCTGGGTTCAGTCACTGCCAACACTCACCATTCCATACCGCCACACCTGGGTTCAGTCACTGCCAACACTCACCATTCCATACCGCCACACCTGGGTTCAGTCACTGCCAACACTCACCATTCCATACCGCCACACCTGGGTTCAGTCACTGCCAACACTCACCATTCCATACCGCCACACCTGGGTTCAGTCATTACCAACACTCACCATTCCATACCGCCACACCTGGGTTCAGTCATTACCAACACTCACCATTCCATACCGCCACACCTGGGTTCAGTCACTGCCAACACTCACCATTCCATACCGCCACACCTGGGATCAGTCACTGCCAACACTCACCATTCCATACCGCCACACCTGGGTTCAGTCATTACCAACACTCACCATTCCATACCACCACACCTGGGTTCAGTCACTGCCAACACTCACCATTCCATACCGCCACACCTGGGTTCAGTCACTGCCAACACTCACCATCCCGATCCTCCACACCTGGGTTCAGTCACTGCCAAAACTCACCATTCCATACTGCCACACCTGGGTTCAGTCACTGCCAACACTCACCATTCCGATCCACCACACCTGGGTTCAGTCACTGCCAAAACTCACCATTCCATACCGCCACACCTGGGTTCAGTCACTGCCAACACTCACCATTCCGATCCTCCACACCTGGGTTCAGTCACTGCCAACACTCACCATTCCATACTGCCACACCTGGGTTCAGTCACTGCCAACAGTCACCATTCCGATCCTCCACACCTGGGTTCAGTCACTGCCAACACTCACCATTCCATAGCGCCACACGTGGGTTCAGTCACTGCCAACACTCACCATTCCATACCGCCACACCTGGGTTCAGTCATTGCCAACACTCACCATTCCATACCGCCACACCTGGGTTCAGTCACTGCCAACACTCACCATTCCATACCGCCACACCTGGGTTCAGTCACTGCCAACACTCACCATTCCGATCCTCCACACCTGGGTTCAGTCATTGCCAACACTCACCATTCCATACCGCCACACCTGGGTTCAGTCACTGCCAACACTCACCATTCCATACTGCCACACCTGGGTTCAGTCACTGCCAACACTCACCATTCCATTCCGCCACACCTGGGTTCAGTCACTGCCAACACTCACCATTCCATACCGCCACACCTGGGTTCAGTCACTGCCAACACTCACCATTCCATACCGCCACACCTGGGTTCAGTCACTGCCAACACTCACCATTCCATACCGCCACACCTGGGTTCAGTCACTGCCAACACTCACCATTCCATACCGCCACACCTGGGTTCAGTCACTGCCAACACTCACCATTCCATACCGCCACACCTGGGTTCAGTCACTGCCAACACTCACCATTCCATTCCGCCACACCTGGGTTCAGTCACTGCCAACACTCACCATTCCATACCGCCACACCTGGGTTCAGTCACTGCCAACACTCACCATTCCATACCGCCACACCTGGGTTCAGTCACTGCCAACACTCACCATTCCATACCGCCACACCTGGGTTCAGTCACTGCCAACACTCACCATTCCATACCGCCACACCTGGGTTCAGTCACTGCCAACACTCACCATTCCATACCGCCACACCTGGGTTCAGTCACTGCCAACACTCACCATTCCATTCCGCCACACCTGGGTTCAGTCACTGCCAACACTCACCATTCCATACCGCCACACCTGGGTTCAGTCACTGCCAACACTCACCATTCCATACCGCCACACCTGGGTTCAGTCACTGCCAACACTCACCATTCCATACCGCCACACCTGGGTTCAGTCACTGCCAACACTCACCATTCCATACCGCCACACCTGGGTTCAGTCACTGCCAACACTCACCATTCCATACCGCCACACCTGGGTTCAGTCACTGCCAACACTCACCATTCCATACCGCCACACCTGGGTTCAGTCACTGCCAACACTCACCATTCCATTCCGCCACACCTGGGTTCAGTCACTGCCAACACTCACCATTCCATACCGCCACACCTGGGTTCAGTCACTGCCAACACTCACCATTCCATACCGCCACACCTGGGTTCAGTCACTGCCAACACTCACCATTCCATACCGCCACACCTGGGTTCAGTCACTGCCAACACTCACCATTCCATACCGCCACACCTGGGTTCAGTCATTACCAACACTCACCATTCCATACCGCCACACCTGGGTTCAGTCATTACCAACACTCACCATTCCATACCGCCACACCTGGGTTCAGTCACTGCCAACACTCACCATTCCATACCGCCACACCTGGGATCAGTCACTGCCAACACTCACCATTCCATACCGCCACACCTGGGTTCAGTCATTACCAACACTCACCATTCCATACCACCACACCTGGGTTCAGTCACTGCCAACACTCACCATTCCATACCGCCACACCTGGGTTCAGTCACTGCCAACACTCACCATCCCGATCCTCCACACCTGGGTTCAGTCACTGCCAAAACTCACCATTCCATACTGCCACACCTGGGTTCAGTCACTGCCAACACTCACCATTCCGATCCACCACACCTGGGTTCAGTCACTGCCAAAACTCACCATTCCATACCGCCACACCTGGGTTCAGTCACTGCCAACACTCACCATTCCGATCCTCCACACCTGGGTTCAGTCACTGCCAACACTCACCATTCCATACTGCCACACCTGGGTTCAGTCACTGCCAACAGTCACCATTCCGATCCTCCACACCTGGGTTCAGTCACTGCCAACACTCACCATTCCATAGCGCCACACGTGGGTTCAGTCACTGCCAACACTCACCATTCCATACCGCCACACCTGGGTTCAGTCATTGCCAACACTCACCATTCCATACCGCCACACCTGGGTTCAGTCACTGCCAACACTCACCATTCCATACCGCCACACCTGGGTTCAGTCACTGCCAACACTCACCATTCCGATCCTCCACACCTGGGTTCAGTCATTGCCAACACTCACCATTCCATACCGCCACACCTGGGTTCAGTCACTGCCAACACTCACCATTCCATACTGCCACACCTGGGTTCAGTCACTGCCAACACTCACCATTCCATTCCGCCACACCTGGGTTCAGTCACTGCCAACACTCACCATTCCATACCGCCACACCTGGGTTCAGTCACTGCCAACACTCACCATTCCATACCGCCACACCTGGGTTCAGTCACTGCCAACACTCACCATTCCATACCGCCACACCTGGGTTCAGTCACTGCCAACACTCACCATTCCATACCGCCACACCTGGGTTCAGTCACTGCCAACACTCACCATTCCATACCGCCACACCTGGGTTCAGTCACTGCCAACACTCACCATTCCATTCCGCCACACCTGGGTTCAGTCACTGCCAACACTCACCATTCCATACCGCCACACCTGGGTTCAGTCACTGCCAACACTCACCATTCCATACCGCCACACCTGGGTTCAGTCACTGCCAACACTCACCATTCCATACCGCCACACCTGGGTTCAGTCACTGCCAACACTCACCATTCCATACCGCCACACCTGGGTTCAGTCACTGCCAACACTCACCATTCCATACCGCCACACCTGGGTTCAGTCACTGCCAACACTCACCATTCCATTCCGCCACACCTGGGTTCAGTCACTGCCAACACTCACCATTCCATACCGCCACACCTGGGTTCAGTCACTGCCAACACTCACCATTCCATACCGCCACACCTGGGTTCAGTCACTGCCAACACTCACCATTCCATACCGCCACACCTGGGTTCAGTCACTGCCAACACTCACCATTCCATACCGCCACACCTGGGTTCAGTCACTGCCAACACTCACCATTCCATTCCTCCACACCTGGGTTCAGTCACTGCCAACACTCACCATTCCATTCCGCCACACCTGGGTTCAGTCACTGCCAACACTCACCATTCCATACCGCCACACCTGGGTTCAGTCACTGCCAACACTCACCATTCCATACCGCCACACCTGGGTTCAGTCACTGCCAACACTCACCATTCCATACCGCCACACCTGGGTTCAGTCACTGCCAACACTCACCATTCCATACCGCCACACCTGGGTTCAGTCACTGCCAACACTCACCATTCCATACCGCCACACCTGGGTTCAGTCACTGCCAACACTCACCATTCCATACCGCCACACCTGGGTTCAGTCACTGCCAACACTCACCATTCCATACCGCCACACCTGGGTTCAGTCACTGCCAACACTCACCATTCCAATCCTCCACACCTGGGTTCAGTCACTGCCAACACTCACCATTCCATACCGCCACACCTGGGTTCAGTCACTGCCAACACTCACCATTCCATACCGCCACACCTGGGTTCAGTCACTGCCAACACTCACCATTCCATACCGCCACACCTGGGTTCAGTCACTGCCAACACTCACCATTCCATACCGCCCCACCTGGGTTCAGTCACTGCCAACACTCACCATTCCATTCCTCCACACCTGGGTTCAGTCACTGCCAACACTCACCATTCCATTCCGCCACACCTGGGTTCAGTCACTGCCAACACTCACCATTCCATACCGCCACACCTGGGTTCAGTCACTGCCAACACTCACCATTCCATTCCTCCACACCTGGGTTCAGTCACTGCCAACACTCACCATTCCATACCGCCACACCTGGGTTCAGTCACTGCCAACACTCACCATTCCATACCACCACACCTGGGTTCAGTCACTGCCAACACTCACCATTCCATACCGCCAAACCTGGGTTCAGTCACTGCCAACACTCACCATTCCATTCCGCCACACCTGGGTTCAGTCACTGCCAACACTCACCATTCCATACCGCCACACCTGGGTTCAGTCACTGCCAACACTCACCATTCCATACCGCCACACCTGGGTTCAGTCACTGCCAACACTCACCATTCCATACCGCCACACCTGGGTTCAGTCACTGCCAACACTCACCATTCCATACCGCCACACCTGGGTTCAGTCACTGCCAACACTCACCATTCCATACCGCCACACCTGGGTTCAGTCACTGCCAACACTCACCATTCCATTCCGCCACACCTGGGTTCAGTCACTGCCAACACTCACCATTCCATACCGCCACACCTGGGTTCAGTCACTGCCAACACTCACCATTCCATACCGCCACACCTGGGTTCAGTCACTGCCAACACTCACCATTCCATACCGCCACACCTGGGTTCAGTCACTGCCAACACTCACCATTCCATACCGCCACACCTGGGTTCAGTCACTGCCAACACTCACCATTCCATTCCTCCACACCTGGGTTCAGTCACTGCCAACACTCACCATTCCATTCCGCCACACCTGGGTTCAGTCACTGCCAACACTCACCATTCCATACCGCCACACCTGGGTTCAGTCACTGCCAACATTCACCATTCCATTCCTCCACACCTGGGTTCAGTCATTGCCAACAATCACCATTCCATACCGCCACACCTGGGTTCAGTCATTACCAACACTCACCATTCCATACCGCCACACCTGGGATCAGTCACTGCCAACACTCACCATTCCATACCGCCACACCTGGGTTCAGTCACTGCCAACACTCACCATTCCATACCGCCACACCTGGGTTCAGTCATTACCAACACTCACCATTCCATACCGCCACACCTGGGTTCAGTCATTACCAACACTCACCATTCCATACCGCCACACCTGGGTTCAGTCACTGCCAACACTCACCATTCCATACCGCCACACCTGGGTTCAGTCATTACCAACACTCACCATTCCATACCGCCACACCTGGGTTCAGTCACTGCCAACACTCACCATTCCATACCGCCACACCTGGGTTCAGTCATTACCAACACTCACCATTCCATACCGCCACACCTGGGTTCAGTCACTGCCAACACTCACCATTCCATACCGCCACACTTGGGTTCAGTCACTGCCAACACTCACCATTCCATACCGCCACACCTGGGTTCAGTCACTGCCAACACTCACCATTCCATACCGCCACACCTGGGTTCAGTCATTACCAACACTCACCATTCCATACCGCCACACCTGGGTTCAGTCATTACCAACACTCACCATTCCATACCGCCACACCTGGGTTCAGTCACTGCCAACACTCACCATTCCATACCGCCACACCTGGGATCAGTCACTGCCAACACTCACCATTCCATACCGCCACACCTGGGTTCAGTCATTACCAACACTCACCATTCCATACCACCACACCTGGGTTCAGTCACTGCCAACACTCACCATTCCATACCGCCACACCTGGGTTCAGTCACTGCCAACACTCACCATCCCGATCCTCCACACCTGGGTTCAGTCACTGCCAAAACTCACCATTCCATACTGCCACACCTGGGTTCAGTCACTGCCAACACTCACCATTCCGATCCTCCACACCTGGGTTCAGTCACTGCCAAAACTCACCATTCCATACCGCCACACCTGGGTTCAGTCACTGCCAACACTCACCATTCCGATCCTCCACACCTGGGTTCAGTCACTGCCAACACTCACCATTCCATACTGCCACACCTGGGTTCAGTCACTGCCAACAGTCACCATTCCGATCCTCCACACCTGGGTTCAGTCACTGCCAACACTCACCATTCCATAGCGCCACACGTGGGTTCAGTCACTGCCAACACTCACCATTCCATACCGCCACACCTGGGTTCAGTCATTGCCAACACTCACCATTCCATACCGCCACACCTGGGTTCAGTCACTGCCAACACTCACCATTCCATACCGCCACACCTGGGTTCAGTCACTGCCAACACTCACCATTCCGATCCTCCACACCTGGGTTCAGTCACTGCCAACACTCACCATTCCATACCGCCACACCTGGGTTCAGTCACTGCCAACACTCACCATTCCATACTGCCACACCTGGGTTCAGTCACTGCCAACACTCACCATTCCATTCCGCCACACCTGGGTTCAGTCACTGCCAACACTCACCATTCCATACCGCCACACCTGGGTTCAGTCACTGCCAACACTCACCATTCCATACCGCCACACCTGGGTTCAGTCACTGCCAACACTCACCATTCCATACCGCCACACCTGGGTTCAGTCACTGCCAACACTCACCATTCCATACCGCCACACCTGGGTTCAGTCACTGCCAACACTCACCATTCCATACCGCCACACCTGGGTTCAGTCACTGCCAACACTCACCATTCCATTCCGCCACACCTGGGTTCAGTCACTGCCAACACTCACCATTCCATACCGCCACACCTGGGTTCAGTCACTGCCAACACTCACCATTCCATTCCGCCACACCTGGGTTCAGTCACTGCCAACACTCACCATTCCATACCGCCACACCTGGGTTCAGTCACTGCCAACACTCACCATTCCATACCGCCACACCTGGGTTCAGTCACTGCCAACACTCACCATTCCATACCGCCACACCTGGGTTCAGTCACTGCCAACACTCACCATTCCATTCCGCCACACCTGGGTTCAGTCACTGCCAACACTCACCATTCCATACCGCCACACCTGGGTTCAGTCACTGCCAACACTCACCATTCCATACCGCCACACCTGGGTTCAGTCACTGCCAACACTCACCATTCCATACCGCCACACCTGGGTTCAGTCACTGCCAACACTCACCATTCCATACCGCCACACCTGGGTTCAGTCACTGCCAACACTCACCATTCCATTCCTCCACACCTGGGTTCAGTCACTGCCAACACTCACCATTCCATTCCGCCACACCTGGGTTCAGTCACTGCCAACACTCACCATTCCGATCCTCCACACCTGGGTTCAGTCACTGCCAAAACTCACCATTCCATACCGCCACACCTGGGTTCAGTCACTGCCAACACTCACCATTCCATACCGCCACACCTGGGTTCAGTCACTGCCAACACTCACCATTCCATACCGCCACACCTGGGTTCAGTCACTGCCAACACTCACCATTCCATACCGCCACACCTGGGTTCAGTCACTGCCAACACTCACCATTCCATACCGCCACACCTGGGTTCAGTCACTGCCAACACTCACCATTCCATACCGCCACACCTGGGTTCAGTCACTGCCAACACTCACCATTCCATACCGCCACACCTGGGTTCAGTCACTGCCAACACTCACCATTCCGATCCTCCACACCTGGGTTCAGTCACTGCCAACACTCACCATTCCATACCGCCACACCTGGGTTCAGTCACTGCCAACACTCACCATTCCATACCGCCACACCTGGGTTCAGTCACTGCCAACACTCACCATTCCATACCGCCACACCTGGGTTCAGTCACTGCCAACACTCACCATTCCATACCGCCACACCTGGGTTCAGTCACTGCCAACACTCACCATTCCATTCCTCCACACCTGGGTTCAGTCACTGCCAACACTCACCATTCCATTCCGCCACACCTGGGTTCAGTCACTGCCAACACTCACCATTCCATACCGCCACACCTGGGTTCAGTCACTGCCAACACTCACCATTCCATTCCTCCACACCTGGGTTCAGTCACTGCCAACACTCACCATTCCATAGCGCCACACCTGGGTTCAGTCACTGCCAACACTCACCATTCCATACCGCCACACCTGGGTTCAGTCACTGCCAACACTCACCATTCCATACCGCCACACCTGGGTTCAGTCACTGCCAACACTCACCATTCCATTCCGCCACACCTGGGTTCAGTCACTGCCAACACTCACCATTCCATACCGCCACACCTGGGTTCAGTCACTGCCAACACTCACCATTCCATACCGCCACACCTGGGTTCAGTCACTGCCAACACTCACCATTCCATACCGCCACACCTGGGTTCAGTCACTGCCAACACTCACCATTCCATACCGCCACACCTGGGTTCAGTCACTGCCAACACTCACCATTCCATACCGCCACACCTGGGTTCAGTCACTGCCAACACTCACCATTCCATTCCGCCACACCTGGGTTCAGTCACTGCCAACACTCACCATTCCATACCGCCACACCTGGGTTCAGTCACTGCCAACACTCACCATTCCATACCGCCACACCTGGGTTCAGTCACTGCCAACACTCACCATTCCATACCGCCACACCTGGGTTCAGTCACTGCCAACACTCACCATTCCATACCGCCACACCTGGGTTCAGTCACTGCCAACACTCACCATTCCATTCCTCCACACCTGGGTTCAGTCACTGCCAACACTCACCATTCCATTCCGCCACACCTGGGTTCAGTCACTGCCAACACTCACCATTCCATACCGCCACACCTGGGTTCAGTCACTGCCAACACTCACCATTCCATACTGCCACACCTGGGTTCAGTCACTGCCAACACTCACCATTCCATACCGCCACACCTGGGTTCAGTCACTGCCAACACTCACCATTCCATACCGCCACACCTGGGTTCAGTCACTGCCAACACTCACCATTCCATACCGCCACTCCTGGGTTCAGTCACTGCCAACACTCACCATTCCATACCGCCACACCTGGGTTCAGTCACTGCCAACACTCACCATTCCATTCCTCCACACCTGGGTTCAGTCACTGCCAACACTCACCATTCCATTCCGCCACACCTGGGTTCAGTCACTGCCAACACTCACCATTCCATACCGCCACACCTGGGTTCAGTCACTGCCAACACTCACCATTCCATTCCTCCACACCTGGGTTCAGTCACTGCCAACACTCACCATTCCATACCGCCACACCTGGGTTCAGTCACTGCCAACACTCACCATTCCATTCCTCCACACCTGGGTTCAGTCATTGCCAACACTCACCATTCCATACTGCCACACCTGGGTTCAGTCACTACCAACACTCACCATTCCATACCGCCACACCTGGGTTCAGTCACTGCTAACACTCACCATTCCATACCGCCACACCTGGGTTCAGTCATTACCAACACTCACCATTCCATACCGCCACACCTGGGTTCAGTCATTACCAACACTCACCATTCCATACCTCCACACCTGGGTTCAGTCACTGCCAACACTCACCATTCCATTCCGCCACACCTGGGTTCAGTCACTGCCAAAACTCACCATTCCATTCCGCCACACCTGGGCTCAGTCACTGCCAAAACTCACCATTCCATACAGCCACACCTGGGTTCAGTCACTGCCAACACTCACCATTCCATTCCGCCACACCTGGGCTCAGTCACTGCCAAAACTCACCATTCCATTCCGCCACACCTGGGTTCAGTCACTGCCAAAACTCACCATTCCATACAGCCACACCTGGGTTCAGTCACTGCCAACACTCACCATTCCATACCGCCACACCTGGGTTCAGTCATTGCCAACACTCACCATTCCATACCGCCATACCTGGGTTCAGTCACTGCCAACACTCACCATTCCGATCCTCCACACCTGGGTTCAGTCATTGCCAACACTCACCATTCCATACCGCCACACGTGGGTTCAGTCACTGCCAACACTCACCATTCCATAGCGCCACACCTGGGTTCAGTCACTGCGGTGCAGCGGCTAACGGACTGGTGCAGAACCAACAACCTGTCTCTGAATGTGAACAAAATAAAAGAGATGGTTGTTGACTTCAGGAGGGCACGGAGCGACCACTCCCCGCTGAACATCAGCGGCTCCTCAGTAGAGATCATTAAGAGCACCAAATTGGTGTTTACCTGGCGGAGAATCTCACCTGGTCCCTCAACACCAGCTCCATAGCAAAGAAAGCCCAGCAGCGTCTCTACTTTCTGCGAAGGCTGAGGAAAGTTCATCTCCCACCCCCCATCCTCATCACATTCTACAGGGGTTGTATCGAGAGCATCCTGAGCAGCTGCATCACTGCCTGGTTTGGAAATTGCACCATCTCGGATCGCAAGACCCTGCAGTGGATAGTGAGGTCAGCTGAGAAGATCATCGGGGTCTCTCTTCCCACCATCACGGACATTTACACTACACGCTGCATCCGCAAAGCAAACAGCATTATGAAGGACCCCACGCACTCCTCATACAAACTCTTCTCCCTCCTGCCGTCTGGGAAAAGGCGCTGCTGCATTCAGGCTCTCACGACCAGACTATGTAACAGTTTCTTCCCCCAAGCTATCAGACTCCTCAGTACCCAGAGTCTGGACTGACACCAACTTACTGCCCTATTGTCTTGTTTATTATTTATTGTAATGCCTGCACTGTTTTGTGCACTTTATGCAGTCCTGGGTAGGTCTGTAGTCTAGTGTAGTTTTTTTCTGTGTTGTTTTTTTTTACATAGTTCAGTCTAGTTTTTGCACTGTTTTATGTAACACCATGGTCCTGAAAAACATCGTCTCATTTTCACTATGCACTGTACCAGCAGTTATGGTCGAAATGACAATAAAAAATGACTTGACTTGACATATTGGTACCAATGACATGGGCAGAGAAAGGGAGGAGTTCCTAAAAACAGAATACAGGGAGTTAGGAAGGAAGCTGAGAAGCAGGACCTCAAGGGTTGTAATCTTGAGATTGTTGCCTGTGCCACATGACAGTGAGGATAGGTATAGAATGAGGTGGCAGATAAATGTGTGGGTGAAGAATTGGAGCAGAGTGCAAGGATTCTGACTTCTGGATAATTGGGAGCTCTTCTGTAGCAGATCTGACCTGCACAAAAGGGGCGGGTTGCACTTGAATCCGAGGGGGACCAATATTCTTGCATGCAGGTTCACTAGAGCTGTTGGGAGCGGTTTAAACTAATATGGTGGGGAATGGGAACCAGTGTGATAGAGCTGAGGATGAGCCAGTGGGTTTACAAGTAGATGATGGGTGTAACATGAATGTAAGGAAGGATACGCAAATGATTGGGTACAAATGCAGACAGAGCAAAGAGTTAAATTGTACCACAGAGGCAAAATTCAAAAGGGTGAAGAATGCAGGACTGAAAGTGTATTGAAATGTGCTTAGCATTCGGAATAATGTGGATGAACTCGTGGCACAATTAGAGATTGGTCAGTATGACATTATGGGCATCACTGAGTCGTGGCTGAAAGAAGATCATTGTTCAGAGTTTAGTATCAAAAGATATACTTTGTATGGAAAGGACAGGCAGGAAGACATAGGTGGTAGTGTGCCTCTGTTGGTAAGAGATGGAATTACATCTTTAGAAAGAGGTGACATAGGGTCAGAGAATGTTGAATCTTTGTGCGTGGGGTTAACAAACTGTAAGGGTAAAAAAAACATTATGGGAATCATATGTAGGCCTCCAAATAGTAGCCAAGGTGTGGGGTTGAGATTGCACAGGGAGCTGAAAAAGGAATGTAATAAGGGTAATGTCACAACTGTAAATGAGGGCAAATTAGCTAATAATATAAAGCAGGAACAATAGTTCAGACCATTTTCTAAATGGGGAGAAGTTTCAAACATCAGAGGTACTTCTACAAGACTCCCAGAAGATTAATTTACAGGTTGACAGAGAGCAGTGAATCTGTGGAATGCTCTGTCACAGACTGCAGTGGAGGACAAGCCCGTGGGTATGTTTCAGCAGAAATTGATAGATTCCTGATCGGTGAGGGTATCAAAGGATATGGCAAGGAGACAGGTGTATGGAGTTGTTGGGGGTGGGGGGGGGGGGGGGATCCAGGATCAGCCATGGTGGAAATGACAGAACAGACTCGATGGACTGAATGGCCTAACTCTGCTCCCATCTCTTATGGTCTAAGGCAGAGAGAAGGTACAATACTGCAGATGCAGCTACGATGAGGTATAAGGCGAAGGAGAACTACAGTTCTACAGATAAAAGAACGGTGAGGTACGAAATACAGGGAAGTACAATGTTATAGATACTGGAAGGATGAGGTTTTACGTAGGGGAGACGCAGGGATAGTGAGGGACAAGGCAGAGGAGTGTACAATGTTTCAGATACTGCAACGGTGAGGTACAAGGCAAAGGAGGAGAAAAACACCGCAGATGCTGGAACAGTGAGGGACCAGGCAGAGCAGAACCACAATACTGCAGATACAGCAACGGTGAAGAACCAGGCAGAGGAGGAGCAAAATACTGCAGATAGTTCAATGGTGAGGTACAAGGCAGGTGAGTATACAATACTGCAGTTGATGGAACGGTGAGCTATAAAGCACAGGGAATTACAATACTGCAGATGCTGCAATGGTGAGGTAAAGAACAGTGTAGAATAACAATACTGCAGCTGTGTCAGCTGAAATAGCTCAGTTGGGAGAGAGTTAGACTGAAGATCTGAAGTTCCGTGGTTCAATCCCGGGTTTCGGCACTGGGACTTATACATTCGACACAACCGTACCGTAGTGGTCTGCGTGACACTATTACAGCGAGGGATGTCAGAGTTCAGAGTTCACTTTTGATGTTCTGTCCAAGTTGGTAGTCCTTCCAATCTTCCCATGACCATTTTCTCCAACTGCTCCGGTTTCCTCCCACAGTCCAAAGACGTACTGGTTAGTAGGTTCATTGTTTTTCTTAAAACCATCCCACCATTAGGTTAGGGTTAAATAAGTTCCTGAGTGGCACAGCTTGGTGGGCTGGACGGGCCTGTTCTGTGCTCTATCTCTGAATAAAATAAAATAAATAATATTCTGTGATGGTGAGGAGATTCACAATACTGTAGACAGCAACGATGAGGTACAAGGCAGAGGAGGAACAAAATACTGCAGATGCTGGAACAGTGAGGATCGTCAATACCGCAGATAAAGCAACAGTGAGTTATAAAGCACAAGAAAGCTACAATACAGGCAGTCCCCGGGTTACGTACGAGTTCCGTTCCTGAGTCCGTCTTTAAGTCGGATTTGTACGGAAGTCGGAAAAAGTACATCCGGTATTAATTACTGTTAGTCAAATATTTGTCTTGGTATATAGTATATATTTTACCTTTCTATGCATATGAAGCACTTAAGAAATGTATGGATTCCAATAATTAAACCACTGCGTTGCTTAGAAATAATTGTAGCTTTCATCGGGGCAGCACCTTTCAAATGCTCCATTATTCTCACTTTATCCGTTATCCTTTAAAATTGTTCCAATCGTTGACTGACTGTAGCCTAACACTTTTCCAATGACCGATGGTGTTTCACCTCTTTCCAAACGCTTTATTATTTCCACTTTATTTTCAATCGCGATCGCTTCCCGTCAATGGAACAGAAACACTGCGGGCAGCAGCTCCCGAGATCCGCTGGGTCCTAAGGACCACCACACTGAGACAGGCTAAATGGGACAAGTGGGGGCTGTGCTGGGTTTTGCTGTTTGATCCTCCACAATATTCCGCGTGGGAATTTAAACTGGAGGTGGCAGTGTTTTTTTTTTACGAGGTCGAATTGCGAACTCGACATCAACCCAGCACGGGTGGTACAGGAGTCTCTGGATCGACATCAACCTGGCACGGTAACGGTCTGTCACTGGATCGAACTCGGGAAACTCCGTTCTCCAGCCTGGCGCTGATCTCACTGCGCCACCAGCCGACCGGAAGGGGGGTGGGGGGGGGGGGTGGGCGGGGTCAAGGTGAATCTTATTAAGACAAATTTAAGCCAAATACAAAGTTAAACACCCAACACAGTGACAACGGCAACAACTTAAAATGGCAGACGGCATCGCAATCTGACTTAAAATGGTGGACGACGTTGCGATCCGACTTAAAATGGCAGACGGTGTTCTCCTTCCTCGGTTCGTAAGTTGGACGTTCGTAACTCGGGGACTACCTGTACTGCAGATAAGGCAACAATGAGTTACAAAGCACAAGGAAGCTACAATACCGCAGATAAAGCAACGATGAGGTACAAAGCAGAAGAAAGGTACAATATCACAGATAAAGCAATGGTGAGGTACAAAGCACATGAAAGCTACAACATTGCAGATAAAGCAACAGAGTTCCAAAGCACAAAAAAACTACAATACTGCAGATAAAGGAACCGTGAGGTACAAAGGACAAGAAAGCTACAATTCTGCAGATAAAACAATGGTGAGTTACAGAGCACAGTAGTAATACAATTCTGCAGATACAGGAACGGTGAGATATAAAGCACAGGAGAAATATAATTCTAAAGATACAGGAATGGTGAGGTATAAGGACGAGGAGAACCACAATTCCACATTTACTGGAAAGTTGAGAAGTACAATACTGCAGAGTCCAGAAAGCTGAGGTATGAAGCACGGGGAAATACAATACCATTGATGCTGGAGCTGTGAGGTACAAGGCAGAGGAGAAATAAAATACCACATACACAAGAATAGAGAGTTTTAAATCACAGAAGAACTACAATACTGCAGATGATGGACCGGTGAGGTACAAAGCACATGGAAATACAACAGTGCAGATGCTGGAATTGTGAGGTACACGAGAGTGGAAAACGACAACATTGCAGATATGTCAGCTGAAATAGCTCAGTTGGGAGAGCCTTCCATTGTGCACATGGATTTCCTCTGGCTGCTCTGTTGAATGACATACTGATTAGTAGGTTAATTGGTATTTTAAATCATCACACAATTAGGTTGTGGTTAAATCAGGGGGTTCCTGGTCAGCACAGTTTGGTGAGCCAGAAGTTCCTGATCTTCACTGGATCTCTCAATGAAATAGAATAAATAATATTCTGTAATGGTGAGGGATGAGGGAGTGGAGGAATACAATACCGCAGATACAGCAACAGTGAGGTTTAAAGCACAGGGGAAATACAATCCTGCAGATACTGAAATGGTGAGGTACAAGATAGATGTGACCCTCAAAAAGGCAGATCTGTCAGCAGAAATAGCTCAATGGGGAGAGTGTTAAACTGAAAGGTTCCTGGTTGAATCCTGGGTTTCAGCACAGGGACTTGTTTATTGGGGCCACAGGGAAATACAATACTGCAGTGTCGTGGTTAGTGTGACACTGACACTATCAGGTATCCTCTGTAAGCAACTATGTTAATGCCATGTGCATAAAAAGTAAAGATAAATATGAAAATAAAAGACAAAGACTGCCATGAGCCCTGTGGACCTCTGCAACATGCTGTAGAGTGTGGGGCATTAAGGTTTCTCAAACAAGTGTAATTATTAATTGTTGTCTTAACAAGAGACATTAAACCCTTGTGTTCTCTGTTTAATCTGGTCAATGGCATGGCTGGCATGGGTTTTCTGCATTCTGTGATTATTTAAAGCTGACTCCCGAATAGCGCTTGCCATGGGGTCCGCTGAGTTGAGAATGATTTGTCTCGCAGTGTCACTTGGTCGTGCCACTGATGTTCTATTGGAATCACTAAGTACAATCTTCTGTTTCCGTCTCTACATGGCAGCCTGGAGTTCCTCTGAACCTGGGTTCAGTCACCGGCAGCACTCCCCATTCTGATCCTCCGCCCCTGCGTTCAGTCACCAACACTCACCATTCTGATCCGCCACACCTGGGTTCAGTCATTACCAACACTCACCATTCCGATCCTCCACACCTGGGATCAGTCACTGCCAAAACTCACCATTCAGATCCTCCACACCTGGGTTCAGTCATTGCCAACACTCACCATTCCGATCCTCCACACCTGGGTTCAGTCACTGCCAACACTCACAATTCCATACCTCCACACCTGGGTTCAGTCATTGCCAACACTCACCATTCCGATCCTCCACACCTGGGTTCAGTCACTGCCAACACTCACCATTTCATACCGCCACACCTGGGTTCAGTCATTACCAACACTCACCATTCCATACCGCCACACCTGGGTTCAGTCACTGCCAACACTCACCATTCCGATCCTCCACACCTGGGTTCAGTCACTGCCAACACTCACCATTCCATACCGCCACACCTGGGTTCAGTCACTGCCAACACTCACCATTCCATACCGCCACACCTGGGTTCAGTCATTACCAACACTCACCATTCCATACCGCCACACCTGGGTTCAGTCACTGCCAACACTCACCATTCCATACCGCCACACCTGGGATCAGTCACTGCCAACACTCACCATTCCATACCGCCACACCTGGGTTCAGTCATTACCAACACTCACCATTCCATACCACCACACCTGGGTTCAGTCACTGCCAACACTCACCATTCCATACCGCCACACCTGGGTTCAGTCACTGCCAACACTCACCATCCCGATCCTCCACACCTGGGTTCAGTCACTGCCAAAACTCACCATTCCATACCGCCACAGCTGGGTTCAGTCACTGCCAACACTCACCATTCCGATCCTCCACACCTGGGTTCAGTCACTGCCAAAACTCACCATTCCATACCGCCACACCTGGGTTCAGTCACTGCCAACACTCACCATTCCGATCCTCCACACCTGGGTTCAGTCACTGCCAACACTCACCATTCCATACTGCCACACCTGGGTTCAGTCACTGCCAACAGTCACAATTCCGATCCTCCACACCTGGGTTCAGTCACTGCCAACACTCACCATTCCATAGCGCCACACCTGGGTTCAGTCACTGCCAACACTCACCATTCCATACCGCCACACCTGGGTTCAGTCACTGCCAACAGTCACAATTCCGATCCTCCACACCTGGGTTCAGTCACTGCCAACACTCACCATTCCATAGCGCCACACCTGGGTTCAGTCACTGCCAACACTCACCATTCCATACCGCCACACCTGGGTTCAGTCATTGCCAACTCTCACCATTCCATACCGCCACACCTGGGTTCAGTCACTGCCAACACTCACCATTCCATACCGCCACACCTGGGTTCAGTCACTGCCAACACTCACCATTCCGATCCTCCACACCTGGGTTCAGTCACTGCCAACACTCACCATTCCATACTGCCACACCTGGGTTCAGTCATTACCAACACTCACCATTCCATACCGCCACACCTGGGTTCAGTCACTGCCAACACTCACCATTCCATTCCGCCACACCTGGGTTCAGTCACTGCCAACACTCACCATTCCATACCGCCACACCTGGGTTCAGTCACTGCCAACACTCACCATTCCATTCCTCCACACCTGGGTTCAGTCACTGCCAACACTCACCATTCCATACCGCCACACCTGGGTTCAGTCACTGCCAACACTCACCATTCCATTCCTCCACACCTGGGTTCAGTCATTGCCAACACTCACCATTCCATACTGCCACACCTGGGTTCAGTCACTACCAACACTCACCATTCCATACCGCCACACCTGGGTTCAGTCACTGCTAACACTCACCATTCCATACCGCCACACCTGGGTTCAGTCATTACCAACACTCACCATTCCATACCGCCACACCTGGGTTCAGTCATTACCAACACTCACCATTCCATACCTCCACACCTGGGTTCAGTCACTGCCAACACTCACCATTCCATTCCGCCACACCTGGGTTCAGTCACTGCCAAAACTCACCATTCCATTCCGCCACACCTGGGCTCAGTCACTGCCAAAACTCACCATTCCATACAGCCACACCTGGGTTCAGTCACTGCCAACACTCACCATTCCATTCCGCCACACCTGGGCTCAGTCACTGCCAAAACTCACCATTCCATTCCGCCACACCTGGGTTCAGTCACTGCCAAAACTCACCATTCCATACAGCCACACCTGGGTTCAGTCACTGCCAACACTCACCATTCCATACCGCCACACCTGGGTTCAGTCACTGCCAACACTCACCATTCCATACCGCCACACCTGGGTTCAGTCATTGCCAACACTCACCATTCCATACCGCCACACGTGGGTTCAGTCACTGCCAACACTCACCATTCCATAGCGCCACACCTGGGTTCAGTCACTGCCAACACTCACCATTCCGATCCTCCACACCTGGGTTCAGTCACTGCCAACACTCACCATTCCGATCCTCCACACCTGGGTTCAGTCACTGCCATCACTCACCATTCCGATCCTCCACACCTGGGTTCAGTCACTGCCAACACTCACCATTTCATACCGCCACACCTGGGTTCAGTCACTGTCAATACTCACCATTCCGATCCTCCACAACTGGGTTCAGTCATTGCCAACACTCACCATTCCATACCACCACACCTGGGTTCAGTCACTGTCAATACTCACCATTCCGATCCTCCACAACTGGGTTCAGTCATTGCCAACACTCACCATTTCATACCGCCACACCTGGGTTCAGTCACTGTCAATACTCACCATTCCGATCCTCCACAACTGGGTTCAGTCATTGCCAACACTCACCATTCCATACCACCACACCTGGGTTCAGTCATTGCCAACACTCACCATTCCATACCGCCACACCTGGGTTCAGTCACTGCCAACACTCACCATTCCATACCGCCACACCTGGGTTCAGTCATTGCCAACACTCACCATTCCGATCCTCCACACCTGGGTTCAGTCACTGCCAACACTCACCATTCCATACCGCCACACGTGGGTTCAGTCACTGCCAACACTCACCATTCCATAGCGCCACACCTGGGTTCAGTCACTGCCAACACTCACCATTCCGATCCTCCACACCTGGGTTCAGTCACTGCCAACACTCACCATTCCGATCCTCCACACCTGGGTTCAGTCACTGCCATCACTCACCATTCCGATCCTCCACACCTGGGTTCAGTCACTGCCAACACTCACCATTCCATACCGCCACACCTGGGTTCAGTCACTGCCAACACTCACCATTCCATTCCGCCACACCTGGGTTCAGTCACTGCCAACACTCACCATTCCATACCGCCACACCTGGGTTCAGTCACTGCCAACACTCACCATTCCGATCCTCCACACCTGGGTTCAGTCACTGCCAACACTCACCATTTCATACCGCCACACCTGGGTTCAGTCACTGTCAATACTCACCATTCCGATCCTCCACAACTGGGTTCAGTCATTGCCAACACTCACCATTCCATACCACCACACCTGGGTTCAGTCATTGCCAACACTCACCATTCCATACCGCCACACCTGGGTTCAGTCACTGCCAACACTCACCATTCCATACCGCCACACCTGGGTTCAGTCATTGCCAACACTCACCATTCCATACCGCCACACCTGGGTTCAGTCACTGCCAACACTCACCATTCCATACCGCCACACCTGGGTTCAGTCATTGCCAACACTCACCATTCCGATCCTCCACACCTGGGTTCAGTCACTGCCAACACTCACCATTCCGATCCTCCACACCTGGGTTCAGTCACTGCCAACACTCACCATTCCATACCGCCACACCTGGGTTCAGTCACTGCCAACACTCACCATTCCGATCCTCCACACCTGGATTCAGTCACTGCCAACACTCACCATTCCATACCACCACACCTGGGTTCAGTCACTGCCAACAATCACCATTCCGATCCTCCACACCTGGGTTCAGTCACTGCCAACACTCACCATTCCGATCCTCCACACCTGGGTTCAGTCACTGCCAACACTCACCATTCCATAGCG
This sequence comes from Hemitrygon akajei, assembly GCF_048418815.1. Taxonomy (NCBI): domain Eukaryota; kingdom Metazoa; phylum Chordata; class Chondrichthyes; order Myliobatiformes; family Dasyatidae; genus Hemitrygon; species Hemitrygon akajei. Next base: position 131,936,682 of record NC_133130.1, on the reverse strand, counting down.
CCACACCTGGGTTCAGTCACTGCCAACACTCACCATTCCATACCGCCACACCTGGGTTCAGTCATTGCCAACTCTCACCATTCCATACCGCCACACCTGGGTTCAGTCACTGCCAACACTCACCATTCCATACCGCCACACCTGGGTTCAGTCACTGCCAACACTCACCATTCCGATCCTCCACACCTGGGTTCAGTCACTGCCAACACTCACCATTCCATACCGCCACACCTGGGTTCAGTCACTGCCAACACTCACCATTCCATACTGCCACACCTGGGTTCAGTCATTACCAACACTCACCATTCCATACCGCCACACCTGGGTTCAGTCACTGCCAACACTCACCATTCCATTCCGCCACACCTGGGTTCAGTCACTGCCAACACTCACCATTCCATACCGCCACACCTGGTTTCAGTCACTGCCAACACTCACCATTCCATTCCGCCACACCTGGGTTCAGTCACTGCCAACACTCACCATTCCATACCGCCACACCTGGGTTCAGTCACTGCCAACACTCACCATTCCATACCGCCACACCTGGTTTCAGTCACTGCCAACACTCACCATTCCATTCCGCCACACCTGGGTTCAGTCACTGCCAACACTCACCATTCCATTCCGCCACACCTGGGTTCAGTCACTGCCAACACTCACCATTCCATACCGCCACACCTGGTTTCAGTCACTGCCAACACTCACCATTCCATTCCGCCACACCTGGGTTCAGTCACTGCCAACACTCACCATTCCATACCGCCACACCTGGGTTCAGTCACTGCCAACACTCACCATTCCATACCGCCACACCTGGGTTCAGTCACTGCCAACACTCACCATTCCATTCCTCCACACCTGGGTTCAGTCATTGCCAACACTCACCATTCCATACTGCCACACCTGGGTTCAGTCACTACCAACACTCACCATTCCATACCGCCACACCTGGGTTCAGTCACTGCTAACACTCACCATTCCATACCGCCACACCTGGGTTCAGTCATTACCAACACTCACCATTCCATACCGCCACACCTGGGTTCAGTCATTACCAACACTCACCATTCCATACCTCCACACCTGGGTTCAGTCACTGCCAACACTCACCATTCCATTCCGCCACACCTGGGTTCAGTCACTGCCAAAACTCACCATTCCATTCCGCCACACCTGGGCTCAGTCACTGCCAAAACTCACCATTCCATACAGCCACACCTGGGTTCAGTCACTGCCAACACTCACCATTCCATTCCGCCACACCTGGGCTCAGTCACTGCCAAAACTCACCATTCCATTCCGCCACACCTGGGTTCAGTCACTGCCAAAACTCACCATTCCATACAGCCACACCTGGGTTCAGTCACTGCCAACACTCACCATTCCATACCGCCACACCTGGGTTCAGTCACTGCCAACACTCACCATTCCATACCGCCACACCTGGGTTCAGTCATTGCCAACACTCACCATTCCATACCGCCACACGTGGGTTCAGTCACTGCCAACACTCACCATTCCATAGCGCCACACCTGGGTTCAGTCACTGCCAACACTCACCATTCCGATCCTCCACACCTGGGTTCAGTCACTGCCAACACTCACCATTCCGATCCTCCACACCTGGGTTCAGTCACTGCCATCACTCACCATTCCGATCCTCCACACCTGGTTTCAGTCACTGCCAACACTCACCATTTCATACCGCCACACCTGGGTTCAGTCACTGTCAATACTCACCATTCCGATCCTCCACAACTGGGTTCAGTCATTGCCAACACTCACCATTCCATACCACCACACCTGGGTTCAGTCACTGTCAATACTCACCATTCCGATCCTCCACAACTGGGTTCAGTCATTGCCAACACTCACCATTTCATACCGCCACACCTGGGTTCAGTCACTGTCAATACTCACCATTCCGATCCTCCACAACTGGGTTCAGTCATTGCCAACACTCACCATTCCATACCACCACACCTGGGTTCAGTCATTGCCAACACTCACCATTCCATACCGCCACACCTGGGTTCAGTCACTGCCAACACTCACCATTCCATACCGCCACACCTGGGTTCAGTCATTGCCAACACTCACCATTCCATACCGCCACACCTGGGTTCAGTCACTGCCAACACTCACCATTCCATACCGCCACACCTGGGTTCAGTCATTGCCAACACTCACCATTCCGATCCTCCACACCTGGGTTCAGTCACTGCCAACACTCACCATTCCGATCCTCCACACCTGGGTTCAGTCACTGCCAACACTCACCATTCCATACCGCCACACGTGGGTTCAGTCACTGCCAACACTCACCATTCCATAGCGCCACACCTGGGTTCAGTCACTGCCAACACTCACCATTCCGATCCTCCACACCTGGGTTCAGTCACTGCCAACACTCACCATTCCGATCCTCCACACCTGGGTTCAGTCACTGCCATCACTCAACATTCCGATCCTCCACACCTGGGTTCAGTCACTGCCAACACTCACCATTTCATACCGCCACACCTGGGTTCAGTCACTGTCAATACTCACCATTCCGATCCTCCACAACTGGGTTCAGTCATTGCCAACACTCACCATTCCATACCACCACACCTGGGTTCAGTCATTGCCAACACTCACCATTCCATACCGCCACACCTGGGTTCAGTCACTGCCAACACTCACCATTCCATACCGCCACACCTGGGTTCAGTCATTGCCAACACTCACCATTCCATACCGCCACACCTGGGTTCAGTCACTGCCAACACTCACCATTCCATACCGCCACACCTGGGTTCAGTCATTGCCAACACTCACCATTCCGATCCTCCACACCTGGGTTCAGTCACTGCCAACACTCACCATTCCGATCCTCCACACCTGGGTTCAGTCACTGCCAACACTCACCATTCCATACCGCCACACCTGGGTTCAGTCACTGCCAACACTCACCATTCCGATCCTCCACACCTGGATTCAGTCACTGCCAACACTCACCATTCCATACCACCACACCTGGGTTCAGTCACTGCCAACAATCACCATTCCGATCCTCCACACCTGGGTTCAGTCACTGCCAACACTCACCATTCCGATCCTCCACACCTGGGTTCAGTCACTGCCAACACTCACCATTCCATAGCGCCACACCTGGGTTCAGTCACTGCCAACACTCACCATTCCATACCGCCACACCTGGGTTCAGTCATTGCCAACTCTCACCATTCCATACCGCCACACCTGGGTTCAGTCACTGCCAACACTCACCATTCCATACCGCCACACCTGGGTTCAGTCACTGCCAACACTCACCATTCCGATCCTCCACACCTGGGTTCAGTCACTGCCAACACTCACCATTCCATACCGCCACACCTGGGTTCAGTCACTGCCAACACTCACCATTCCATACTGCCACACCTGCGTTCAGTCATTACCAACACTCACCATTCCATACCGCCACACCTGGGTTCAGTCACTGCCAACACTCACCATTCCATTCCGCCACACCTGGGTTCAGTCACTGCCAACACTCACCATTCCATACCGCCACACCTGGGTTCAGTCACTGCCAACACTCACCATTCCATTCCGCCACACCTGGGTTCAGTCACTGCCAACACTCACCATTCCATACCGCCACACCTGGGTTCAGTCACTGCCAACACTCACCATTCCATTCCTCCACACCTGGGTTCAGTCACTGCCAACACTCACCATTCCATACCGCCACACCTGGGTTCAGTCACTGCCAACACTCACCATTCCATTCCTCCACACCTGGGTTCAGTCATTGCCAACACTCACCATTCCATACTGCCACACCTGGGTTCAGTCACTACCAACACTCACCATTCCATACCGCCACACCTGGGTTCAGTCACTGCTAACACTCACCATTCCATACCGCCACACCTGGGTTCAGTCATTACCAACACTCACCATTCCATACCGCCACACCTGGGTTCAGTCATTACCAACACTCACCATTCCATACCTCCACACCTGGGTTCAGTCACTGCCAACACTCACCATTCCATTCCGCCACACCTGGGTTCAGTCACTGCCAAAACTCACCATTCCATTCCGCCACACCTGGGCTCAGTCACTGCCAAAACTCACCATTCCATACAGCCACACCTGGGTTCAGTCACTGCCAACACTCACCATTCCATTCCGCCACACCTGGGCTCAGTCACTGCCAAAACTCACCATTCCATTCCGTCACACCTGGGTTCAGTCACTGCCAAAACTCACCATTCCATACAGCCACACCTGGGTTCAGTCACTGCCAACACTCACCATTCCATACCGCCACACCTGGGTTCAGTCACTGCCAACACTCACCATTCCATACCGCCACACCTGGGTTCAGTCATTGCCAACACTCACCATTCCATACCGCCACACGTGGGTTCAGTCACTGCCAACACTCACCATTCCATAGCGCCACACCTGGGTTCAGTCACTGCCAACACTCACCATTCCGATCCTCCACACCTGGGTTCAGTCACTGCCAACACTCACCATTCCGATCCTCCACACCTGGGTTCAGTCACTGCCATCACTCACCATTCCGATCCTCCACACCTGGGTTCAGTCACTGCCAACACTCACCATTTCATACCGCCACACCTGGGTTCAGTCACTGTCAATACTCACCATTCCGATCCTCCACAACTGGGTTCAGTCATTGCCAACACTCACCATTCCATACCACCACACCTGGGTTCAGTCACTGTCAATACTCACCATTCCGATCCTCCACAACTGGGTTCAGTCATTGCCAACACTCACCATTTCATACCGCCACACCTGGGTTCAGTCACTGTCAATACTCACCATTCCGATCCTCCACAACTGGGTTCAGTCATTGCCAACACTCACCATTCCATAGCACCACACCTGGGTTCAGTCATTGCCAACACTCACCATTCCATACCGCCACACCTGGGTTCAGTCACTGCCAACACTCACCATTCCATACCGCCACACCTGGGTTCAGTCATTGCCAACACTCACCATTCCATACCGCCACACCTGGGTTCAGTCACTGCCAACACTCACCATTCCATACCGCCACACCTGGGTTCAGTCATTGCCAACACTCACCATTCCGATCCTCCACACCTGGGTTCAGTCACTGCCAACACTCACCATTCCGATCCTCCACACCTGGGTTCAGTCACTGCCAACACTCACCATTCCATACCGCCACACGTGGGTTCAGTCACTGCCAACACTCACCATTCCATAGCGCCACACCTGGGTTCAGTCACTGCCAACACTCACCATTCCGATCCTCCACACCTGGGTTCAGTCACTGCCAACACTCACCATTCCGATCCTCCACACCTGGGTTCAGTCACTGCCATCACTCACCATTCCGATCCTCCACACCTGGGTTCAGTCACTGCCAACACTCACCATTTCATACCGCCACACCTGGGTTCAGTCACTGTCAATACTCACCATTCCGATCCTCCACAACTGGGTTCAGTCATTGCCAACACTCACCATTCCATACCACCACACCTGGGTTCAGTCATTGCCAACACTCACCATTCCATACCGCCACACCTGGGTTCAGTCACTGCCAACACTCACCATTCCATACCGCCACACCTGGGTTCAGTCATTGCCAACACTCACCATTCCATACCGCCACACCTGGGTTCAGTCACTGCCAACACTCACCATTCCATACCGCCACACCTGGGTTCAGTCACTGCCAACACTCACCATTCCATACCGCCACACCTGGGTTCAGTCATTACCAACACTCACCATTCCATACCGCCACACCTGGGTTCAGTCACTGCCAACACTCACCATTCCATACCGCCACACCTGGGATCAGTCACTGCCAACACTCACCATTCCATACCGCCACACCTGGGTTCAGTCATTACCAACACTCACCATTCCATACCACCACACCTGGGTTCAGTCACTGCCAACACTCACCATTCCATACCGCCACACCTGGGTTCAGTCACTGCCAACACTCACCATCCCGATCCTCCACACCTGGGTTCAGTCACTGCCAAAACTCACCATTCCATACCGCCACAGCTGGGTTCAGTCACTGCCAACACTCACCATTCCGATCCTCCACACCTGGGTTCAGTCACTGCCAAAACTCACCATTCCATACCGCCACACCTGGGTTCAGTCACTGCCAACACTCACCATTCCGATCCTCCACACCTGGGTTCAGTCACTGCCAACACTCACCATTCCATACTGCCACACCTGGGTTCAGTCACTGCCAACAGTCACAATTCCGATCCTCCACACCTGGGTTCAGTCACTGCCAACACTCACCATTCCATAGCGCCACACCTGGGTTCAGTCACTGCCAACACTCACCATTCCATACCGCCACACCTGGGTTCAGTCACTGCGAACAGTCACAATTCCGATCCTCCACACCTGGGTTCAGTCACTGCCAACACTCACCATTCCATAGCGCCACACCTGGGTTCAGTCACTGCCAACACTCACCATTCCATACCGCCACACCTGGGTTCAGTCATTGCCAACTCTCACCATTCCATACCGCCACACCTGGGTTCAGTCACTGCCAACACTCACCATTCCATACCGCCACACCTGGGTTCAGTCACTGCCAACACTCACCATTCCGATCCTCCACACCTGGGTTCAGTCACTGCCAACACTCACCATTCCATACTGCCACACCTGGGTTCAGTCATTACCAACACTCACCATTCCATACCGCCACACCTGGGTTCAGTCACTGCCAACACTCATCATTCCATTCCGCCACACCTGGGTTCAGTCACTGCCAACACTCACCATTCCATACCGCCACACCTGGGTTCAGTCACTGCCAACACTCACCATTCCATTCCTCCACACCTGGGTTCAGTCACTGCCAACACTCACCATTCCATACCGCCACACCTGGGTTCAGTCACTGCCAACACTCACCATTCCATTCCTCCACACCTGGGTTCAGTCATTGCCAACACTCACCATTCCATACTGCAACACCTGGGTTCAGTCACTACCAACACTCACCATTCCATACCGCCACACCTGGGTTCAGTCACTGCTAACACTCACCATTCCATACCGCCACACCTGGGTTCAGTCATTACCAACACTCACCATTCCATACCGCCACACCTGGGTTCAGTCATTACCAACACTCACCATTCCATACCTCCACACCTGGGTTCAGTCACTGCCAACACTCACCATTCCATTCCGCCACACCTGGGTTCAGTCACTGCCAAAACTCACCATTCCATTCCGCCACACCTGGGCTCAGTCACTGCCAAAACTCACCATTCCATACAGCCACACCTGGGTTCAGTCACTGCCAACACTCACCATTCCATTCCGCCACACCTGGGCTCAGTCACTGCCAAAACTCACCATTCCATTCCGCCACACCTGGGTTCAGTCACTGCCAAAACTCACCATTCCATACAGCCACACCTGGGTTCAGTCACTGCCAACACTCACCATTCCATACCGCCACACCTGGGTTCAGTCACTGCCAACACTCACCATTCCATACCGCCACACCTGGGTTCAGTCATTGCCAACACTCACCATTCCATACCGCCACACGTGGGTTCAGACACTGCCAACACTCACCATTCCATAGCGCCACACCTGGGTTCAGTCACTGCCAACACTCACCATTCCGATCCTCCACACCTGGGTTCAGTCACTGCCAACACTCACCATTCCGATCCTCCACACCTGGGTTCAGTCACTGCCATCACTCACCATTCCGATCCTCCACACCTGGGTTCAGTCACTGCCAACACTCACCATTTCATACCGCCACACCTGGGTTCAGTCACTGTCAATACTCACCATTCCGATCCTCCACAACTGGGTTCAGTCATTGCCAACACTCACCATTCCATACCACCACACCTGGGTTCAGTCACTGTCAATACTCACCATTCCGATCCTCCACAACTGGGTTCAGTCATTGCCAACACTCACCATTTCATACCGCCACACCTGGGTTCAGTCACTGTCAATACTCACCATTCCGATCCTCCACAACTGGGTTCAGTCATTGCCAACACTCACCATTCCATACCACCACACCTGGGTTCAGTCATTGCCAACACTCACCATTCCATACCGCCACACCTGGGTTCAGTCACTGCCAACACTCACCATTCCATACCGCCACACCTGGGTTCAGTCATTGCCAACACTCACCATTCCATACCGCCACACCTGGGTTCAGTCACTGCCAACACTCACCATTCCATACCGCCACACCTGGGTTCAGTCATTGCCAACACTCACCATTCCGATCCTCCACACCTGGGTTCAGTCACTGCCAACACTCACCATTCCGATCCTCCACACCTGGGTTCAGTCACTGCCAACACTCACCATTCCATACCGCCACACGTGGGTTCAGTCACTGCCAACACTCACCATTCCATAGCGCCACACCTGGGTTCAGTCACTGCCAACACTCACCATTCCGATCCTCCACACCTGGGTTCAGTCACTGCCAACACTCACCATTCCGATCCTCCACACCTGGGTTCAGTCACTGCCATCACTCACCATTCCGATCCTCCACACCTGAGTTCAGTCACTGCCAACACTCACCATTCCATACCGCCACACCTGGGTTCAGTCACTGCCAACACTCACCATTCCATTCCGCCACACCTGGGTTCAGTCACTGCCAACACTCACCATTCCATACCGCCACACCTGGGTTCAGTCACTGCCAACACTCACCATTCCGATCCTCCACACCTGGGTTCAGTCACTGCCAACACTCACCATTTCATACCGCCACACCTGGGTTCAGTCACTGTCAATACTCACCATTCCGATCCTCCACAACTGGGTTCAGTCATTGCCAACACTCACCATTCCATACCACCACACCTGGGTTCAGTCATTGCCAACACTCACCATTCCATACCGCCACACCTGGGTTCAGTCACTGCCAACACTCACCATTCCATACCGCCACACCTGGGTTCAGTCATTGCCAACACTCACCATTCCATACCGCCACACCTGGGTTCAGTCACTGCCAACACTCACCATTCCATACCGCCACACCTGGGTTCAGTCATTGCCAACACTCACCATTCCGATCCTCCACACCTGGGTTCAGTCACTGCCAACACTCACCATTCCGATCCTCCACACCTGGGTTCAGTCACTGCCAACACTCACCATTCCATACCGCCACACCTGGGTTCAGTCACTGCCAACACTCACCATTCCGATCCTCCACACCTGGATTCAGTCACTGCCAACACTCACCATTCCATACCACCACACCTGGGTTCAGTCACTGCCAACAATCACCATTCCGATCCTCCACACCTGGGTTCAGTCACTGCCAACACTCACCATTCCGATCCTCCACACCTGGGTTCAGTCACTGCCAACACTCACCATTCCATAGCGCCACACCTGGGTTCAGTCACTGCCAACACTCACCATTCCATACCGCCACACCTGGGTTCAGTCATTGCCAACTCTCACCATTCCATACCGCCACACCTGGGTTCAGTCACTGCCAACACTCACCATTCCATACCGCCACACCTGGGTTCAGTCACTGCCAACACTCACCATTCCGATCCTCCACACCTGGGTTCAGTCACTGCCAACACTCACCATTCCATACCGCCACACCTGGGTTCAGTCACTGCCAACACTCACCATTCCATACTGCCACACCTGGGTTCAGTCATTACCAACACTCACCATTCCATACCGCCACACCTGGGTTCAGTCACTGCCAACACTCACCATTCCATTCCGCCACACCTGGGTTCAGTCACTGCCAACACTCACCATTCCATACCGCCACACCTGGTTTCAGTCACTGCCAACACTCACCATTCCATTCCGCCACACCTGGGTGCAGTCACTGCCAACACTCACCATTCCATACCGCCACACCTGGGTTCAGTCACTGCCAACACTCACCATTCCATTCCTCCACACCTGGGTTCAGTCACTGCCAACACTCACCATTCCATACCGCCACACCTGGGTTCAGTCACTGCCAACACTCACCATTCCATTCCTCCACACCTGGGTTCAGTCATTGCCAACACTCACCATTCCATACTGCCACACCTGGGTTCAGTCACTACCAACACTCACCATTCCATACCGCCACACCTGGGTTCAGTCACTGCTAACACTCACCATTCCATACCGCCACACCTGGGTTCAGTCATTACCAACACTCACCATTCCATACCGCCACACCTGGGTTCAGTCATTACCAACACTCACCATTCCATACCTCCACACCTGGGTTCAGTCACTGCCAACACTCACCATTCCATTCCGCCACACCTGGGTTCAGTCACTGCCAAAACTCACCATTCCATTCCGCCACACCTGGGCTCAGTCACTGCCAAAACTCACCATTCCATACAGCCACACCTGGGTTCAGTCACTGCCAACACTCACCATTCCATTCCGCCACACCTGGGCTCAGTCACTGCCAAAACTCACCATTCCATTCCGCCACACCTGGGTTCAGTCACTGCCAAAACTCACCATTCCATACAGCCACACCTGGGTTCAGTCACTGCCAACACTCACCATTCCATACCGCCACACCTGGGTTCAGTCACTGCCAACACTCACCATTCCATACCGCCACACCTGGGTTCAGTCATTGCCAACACTCACCATTCCATACCGCCACACGTGGGTTCAGTCACTGCCAACACTCACCATTCCATAGCGCCACACCTGGGTTCAGTCACTGCCAACACTCACCATTCCGATCCTCCACACCTGGGTTCAGTCACTGCCAACACTCACCATTCCGATCCTCCACACCTGGGTTCAGTCACTGCCATCACTCACCATTCCGATCCTCCACACCTGGGTTCAGTCACTGCCAACACTCACCATTTCATACCGCCACACCTGGGTTCAGTCACTGTCAATACTCACCATTCCGATCCTCCACAACTGGGTTCAGTCATTGCCAACACTCACCATTCCATACCACCACACCTGGGTTCAGTCACTGTCAATACTCACCATTCCGATCGTCCACAACTGGGTTCAGTCATTGCCAACACTCACCATTTCATACCGCCACACCTGGGTTCAGTCACTGTCAATACTCACCATTCCGATCCTCCACAACTGGGTTCAGTCATTGCCAACACTCACCATTCCATACCACCACACCTGGGTTCAGTCATTGCCAACACTCACCATTCCATACCGCCACACCTGGGTTCAGTCACTGCCAACACTCACCATTCCATACCGCCACACCTGGGTTCAGTCATTGCCAACACTCACCATTCCATACCGCCACACCTGGGTTCAGTCACTGCCAACACTCACCATTCCATACCGCCACACCTGGGTTCAGTCATTGCCAACACTCACCATTCCGATCCTCCACACCTGGGTTCAGTCACTGCCAACACTCACCATTCCGATCCTCCACACCTGGGTTCAGTCACTGCCAACACTCACCATTCCATACCGCCACACGTGGGTTCAGTCACTGCCAACACTCACCATTCCATAGCGCCACACCTGGGTTCAGTCACTGCCAACACTCACCATTCCGATCCTCCACACCTGGGTTCAGTCACTGCCAACACTCACCATTCCGATCCTCCACACCTGGGTTCAGTCACTGCCATCACTCACCATTCCGATCCTCCACACCTGGGTTCAGTCACTGCCAACACTCACCATTTCATACCGCCACACCTGGGTTCAGTCACTGTCAATACTCACCATTCCGATCCTCCACAACTGGGTTCAGTCATTGCCAACACTCACCATTCCATACCACCACACCTGGGTTCAGTCATTGCCAACACTCACCATTCCATACCGCCACACCTGGGTTCAGTCACTGCCAACACTCACCATTCCATACCGCCACACCTGGGTTCAGTCATTGCCAACACTCACCATTCCATACCGCCACACCTGGGTTCAGTCACTGCCAACACTCACCATTCCATACCGCCACACCTGGGTTCAGTCATTGCCAACACTCACCATTCCGATCCTCCACACCTGGGTTCAGTCACTGCCAACACTCACCATTCCGATCCTCCACACCTGGGTTCAGTCACTGCCAACACTCACCATTCCATACCGCCACACCTGGGTTCAGTCACTGCCAACACTCACCATTCCGATCCTCCACACCTGGATTCAGTCACTGCCAACACTCACCATTCCATACCACCACACCTGGGTTCAGTCACTGCCAACAATCACCATTCCGATCCTCCACACCTGGGTTCAGTCACTGCCAACACTCACCATTCCGATCCTCCACACCTGGGTTCAGTCACTGCCAACACTCACCATTCCATAGCGCCACACCTGGGTTCTGTCACTGCCAACACTCACCATTCCATACCGCCACACCTGGGTTCAGTCATTGCCAACTCTCACCATTCCATACCGCCACACCTGGGTTCAGTCACTGCCAACACTCACCATTCCATACCGCCACACCTGGGTTCAGTCACTGCCAACACTCACCATTCCGATCCTCCACACCTGGGTTCAGTCACTGCCAACACTCACCATTCCATACCGCCACACCTGGGTTCAGTCACTGCCAACACTCACCATTCCATACTGCCACACCTGCGTTCAGTCATTACCAACACTCACCATTCCATACCGCCACACCTGGGTTCAGTCACTGCCAACACTCACCATTCCATTCCGCCACACCTGGGTTCAGTCACTGCCAACACTCACCATTCCATACCGCCACACCTGGGTTCAGTCACTGCCAACACTCACCATTCCATTCCGCCACACCTGGGTTCAGTCACTGCCAACACTCACCATTCCATACCGCCACACCTGGGTTCAGTCACAGCCAACACTCACCATTCCATTCCTCCACACCTGGGTTCAGTCACTGCCAACACTCACCATTCCATACCGCCACACCTGGGTTCAGTCACTGCCAACACTCACCATTCCATTCCTCCACACCTGGGTTCAGTCATTGCCAACACTCACCATTCCATACTGCCACACCTGGGTTCAGTCACTACCAACACTCACCATTCCATACCGCCACACCTGGGTTCAGTCACTGCTAACACTCACCATTCCATACCGCCACACCTGGGTTCAGTCATTACCAACACTCACCATTCCATACCGCCACACCTGGGTTCAGTCATTACCAACACTCACCATTCCATACCTCCACACCTGGGTTCAGTCACTGCCAACACTCACCATTCCATTCCGCCACACCTGGGTTCAGTCACTGCCAAAACTCACCATTCCATTCCGCCACACCTGGGCTCAGTCACTGCCAAAACTCACCATTCCATACAGCCACACCTGGGTTCAGTCACTGCCAACACTCACCATTCCATTCCGCCACACCTGGGCTCAGTCACTGCCAAAACTCACCATTCCATTCCGTCACACCTGGGTTCAGTCACTGCCAAAACTCACCATTCCATACAGCCACACCTGGGTTCAGTCACTGCCAACACTCACCATTCCATACCGCCACACCTGGGTTCAGTCACTGCCAACACTCACCATTCCATACCGCCACACCTGGGTTCAGTCATTGCCAACACTCACCATTCCATACCGCCACACGTGGGTTCAGTCACTGCCAACACTCACCATTCCATAGCGCCACACCTGGGTTCAGTCACTGCCAACACTCACCATTCCGATCCTCCACACCTGGGTTCAGTCACTGCCAACACTCACCATTCCGATCCTCCACACCTGGGTTCAGTCACTGCCATCACTCACCATTCCGATCCTCCACACCTGGGTTCAGTCACTGCCAACACTCACCATTTCATACCGCCACACCTGGGTTCAGTCACTGTCAATACTCACCATTCCGATCCTCCACAACTGGGTTCAGTCATTGCCAACACTCACCATTCCATACCACCACACCTGGGTTCAGTCACTGTCAATACTCACCATTCCGATCCTCCACAACTGGGTTCAGTCATTGCCAACACTCACCATTTCATACCGCCACACCTGGGTTCAGTCACTGTCAATACTCACCATTCCGATCCTCCACAACTGGGTTCAGTCATTGCCAACACTCACCATTCCATACCACCACACCTGGGTTCAGTCATTGCCAACACTCACCATTCCATACCGCCACACCTGGGTTCAGTCACTGCCAACACTCACCATTCCATACCGCCACACCTGGGTTCAGTCATTGCCAACACTCACCATTCCATACCGCCACACCTGGGTTCAGTCACTGCCAACACTCACCATTCCATACCGCCACACCTGGGTTCAGTCATTGCCAACACTCACCATTCCGATCCTCCACACCTGGGTTCAGTCACTGCCAACACTCACCATTCCGATCCTCCACACCTGGGTTCAGTCACTGCCAACACTCACCATTCCATACCGCCACACGTGGGTTCAGTCACTGCCAACACTCACCATTCCATAGCGCCACACCTGGGTTCAGTCACTGCCAACACTCACCATTCCGATCCTCCACACCTGGGTTCAGTCACTGCCAACACTCACCATTCCGATCCTCCACACCTGGGTTTAGTCACTGCCATCACTCACCATTCCGATCCTCCACACCTGGGTTCAGTCACTGCCAACACTCACCATTTCATACCGCCACACCTGGGTTCAGTCACTGTCAATACTCACCATTCCGATCCTCCACAACTGGGTTCAGTCATTGCCAACACTCACCATTCCATACCACCACACCTGGGTTCAGTCATTGCCAACATTCACCATTCCATACCGCCACACCTGGGTTCAGTCACTGCCAACACTCACCATTCCATACCGCCACACCTGGGTTCAGTCATTGCCAACACTCACCATTCCATACCGCCACACCTGGGTTCAGTCACTGCCAACACTCACCATTCCATACCGCCACACCTGGGTTCAGTCACTGCCAACACTCACCATTCCGATCCTCCACACCTGGGTTCAGTCACTGCCAACACTCACCATTCCGATCCTCCACACCTGGGTTCAGTCACTGCCAACACTCACCATTCCGATCCTCCACACCTGGGTTCAGTCACTGCCAACACTCACCATTCCATACCGCCACACCTGGGTTCAGTCACTGCCAACACTCACCATTCCGATCCTCCACACCTGGATTCAGTCACTGCCAACACACCATTCCATACCACCACACCTGGGTTCAGTCACTGCCAACAATCACCATTCCGATCCTCCACACCTGGGTTCAGTCACTGCCAACACTCACCATTCCGATCCTCCACACCTGGGTTCAGTCACTGCCAACACTCACCATTCCATAGCGCCACACCTGGGTTCAGTCACTGCCAACACTCACCATTCCATACCGCCACACCTGGGTTCAGTCATTGCCAACTCTCACCATTCCATACCGCCACACCTGGGTTCAGTCACTGCCAACACTCACCATTCCATACCGCCACACCTGGGTTCAGTCACTGCCAACACTCACCATTCCGATCCTCCACACCTGGGTTCAGTCACTGCCAACACTCACCATTCCATACCGCCACACCTGGGTTCAGTCACTGCCAACACTCACCATTACATTCCGCCACACCTGGGTTCAGTCACTGCCAACACTCACCATTCCATACCGCCACACCTGGGTTCAGTCACTGCCAACACTCACCATTCCATTCCGCCACACCTGGGTTCCGTCACTGCCAACACTCACCATTCCATACCGCCACACCTGGGTTCAGTCACTGCCAACACTCACCATTCCATTCCTCCACACCTGGGTTCAGTCACTGCCAACACTCACCATTCCATACCGCCACACCTGGGTTCAGTCACTGCCAACACTCACCATTCCATTCCTCCACACCTGGGTTCAGTCATTGCCAACACTCACCATTCCATACTGCCACACCTGGGTTCAGTCACTACCAACACTCACCATTCCATACCGCCACACCTGGGTTCAGTCACTGCTAACACTCACCATTCCATACCGCCACACCTGGGTTCAGTCATTACCAACACTCACCATTCCATACCGCCACACCTGGGTTCAGTCATTACCAACACTCACCATTCCATACCTCCACACCTGGGTTCAGTCACTGCCAACACTCACCATTCCATTCCGCCACACCTGGGTTCAGTCACTGCCAAAACTCACCATTCCATTCCGCCACACCTGGGCTCAGTCACTGCCAAAACTCACCATTCCATACAGCCACACCTGGGTTCAGTCACTGCCAACACTCACCATTCCATTCCGCCACACCTGTGCTCAGTCACTGCCAAAACTCACCATTCCATTCCGCCACACCTGGGTTCAGTCACTGCCAAAACTCACCATTCCATACAGCCACACCTGGGTTCAGTCACTGCCAACACTCACCATTCCATACCGCCACACCTGGGTTCAGTCACTGCCAACACTCACCATTCCATACCGCCACACCTGGGTTCAGTCATTGCCAACACTCACCATTCCATACCGCCACACGTGGGTTCAGTCACTGCCAACACTCACCATTCCATAGCGCCACACCTGGGTTCAGTCACTGCCAACACTCACCATTCCGATCCTCCACACCTGGGTTCAGTCACTGCCAACACTCACCATTCCGATCCTCCACACCTGGGTTCAGTCACTGCCATCACTCACCATTCCGATCCTCCACACCTGGGTTCAGTCACTGCCAACACTCACCATTTCATACCGCCACACCTGGGTTCAGTCACTGTCAATACTCACCATTCCGATCCTCCACAACTGGGTTCAGTCATTGCCAACACTCACCATTTCATACCGCCACACCTGGGTTCAGTCACTGTCAATACTCACCATTCCGATCCTCCACAACTGGGTTCAGTCATTGCCAACACTCACCATTCCATACCACCACACCTGGGTTCAGTCATTGCCAACACTCACCATTCCATACCGCCACACCTGGGTTCAGTCACTGCCAACACTCACCATTCCATACCGCCACACCTGGGTTCAGTCATTGCCAACACTCACCATTCCATACCGCCACACCTGGGTTCAGTCACTGCCAACACTCACCATTCCATACCGCCACACCTGGGTTCAGACATTGCCAACACTCACCATTCCGATCCTCCACACCTGGGTTCAGTCACTGCCAACACTCACCATTCCGATCCTCCACACCTGGGTACAGTCACTGCCAACACTCACCATTCCATACCGCCACACCTGGGTTCAGTCACTGCCAACACTCACCATTCCGATCCTCCACACCTGGATTCAGTCACTGCCAACACTCACCATTCCATACCACCACACCTGGGTTCAGTCACTGCCAACAATCACCATTCCGATCCTCCACACCTGGGTTCAGTCACTGCCAACACTCACCATTCCATACCGCCACACCTGGGTTCAGTCACTGCCAACACTCACCATTCCATACCGCCACACCTGGGTTCAGTCAATGCCAACACTCACCATTCCATACCGCCACACCTGGGTTCAGTCACTGCCAACACTCACCATTCCATACCGCCACACCTGGGTTCAGTCATTGCCAACACTCACCATTCCATACCGCCACACCTGGGTTCAGTCACTGCCAACACTCACCATTCCATACCGCCACACCTGGGTTCAGTCATTGGCAACACTCACCATTCCATACCACCACACCTGGGTTCAGTCATTGCCAACACTCACGATTCCGATCCTCCACACCTGGGTTCAGTCACTGCCAACACTCACCATTCCATACCGCCACACCTGGGTTCAGTCACTGCCAACACTCACCATTCCATACCGCCACACCTGGGTTCAGTCACTGTCAATACTCACCATTCCATACCGCCACACCTGGGTTCAGTCACTGCCAACACTCACCATTCCATACCGCCACACCTGGGTTCAGTCACTGTCAATACTCACCATTCCATACCGCCACACCTGGGTTCAGTCACTGCCAACACTCACCATTCCATACCGCCACACCTGGGTTCAGTCACTGTCAATACTCACCATTCCATACCGCCACACCTGGGTTCAGTCACTGCCAACAATCACCATTCCGATCCTCCACACCTGGGTTCAGTCACTGCCAACACTCACCATTCCATACCGCCACACCTGGGTTCAGTCACTGCCAACACTCACCATTCCATACCGCCACACCTGGGTTCAGTCAATGCCAACACTCACCATTCCATACCGCCACACCTGGGTTCAGTCACTGCCAACACTCACCATTCCATACCGCCACACCTGGGTTCAGTCACTGCCAACACTCACCATTCCATACCGCCACACCTGGGTTCAGTCAATGCCAACACTCACCATTCCATACCGCCACACCTGGGTTCAGTCACTGCCAACACTCACCATTCCATACCGCCACACCTGGGTTCAGTCATTGCCAACACTCACCATTCCATACCGCCACACCTGGGTTCAGTCACTGCCAACAGTCACCATTCCATACCGCCACACCTGGGTTCAGTCATTGGCAACACTCACCATTCACTACCACCACACCTGGGTTCAGTCATTGCCAACACTCACCATTCCGATCCTCCTCACCTGGGTTCAGTCACTGCCAACACTCACCATTCCATACCGCCACACCTGGGTTCAGTCACTGCCAACACTCACCATTCCATACCGCCACACCTGGGTTCAGTCACTGTCAATACTCACCATTCCATACCGCCACACCTGGGTTCAGTCACTGCCAACACTCACCATTCCATACCGCCACACCTGGGTTCAGTCACTGTCAATACTCACCATTCCATACCGCCACACCTGGGTTCAGTCACTGCCAACACTCACCATTCCATACCGCCACACCTGGGTTCAGTCACTGTCAATACTCACCATTCCATACCGCCACACCTGGGTTCAGTCACTGCCAACACTCACCATTCCATAGGGCCACACCTGGGTTCAGTCACTGCCATCACTCACCATTCCATACCGCCACACCTGGGTTCAGTCACTGCCAACACTCACCATTCCATAGGGCCACACCTGGGTTCAGTCACTGCCAACACTCACCATTCCGATCCTCCACACCTGGGTTCAGTCACTGCCAACACTCACCATTTCATACCGCCACACCTGGGTTCAGTCACTGCCAACACTCACCATTCCGATCCTCCACACCTGGGTTCAGTCACTGCCAACACTCACCATTCCATAGCGCCACACCTGGGTTCAGTCACTGCCAACACTCACCATTCCATACCGCCACACCTGGGTTCAGTCATTGCCAACTCTCACCATTCCATACCGCCACACCTGGGTTCAGTCACTGCCAACACTCACCATTCCATACCGCCACACCTGGGTTCAGTCACTGCCAACACTCACCATTCCGATCCTCCACACCTGGGTTCAGTCACTGCCAACACTCACCATTCCATACCGCCACACCTGGGTTCAGTCACTGCCAACACTCACCATTACATTCCGCCACACCTGGGTTCAGTCACTGCCAACACTCACCATTCCATACCGCCACACCTGGGTTCAGTCACTGCCAACACTCACCATTCCATTCCGCCACACCTGGGTTCAGTCACTGCCAACACTCACCATTCCATACCGCCACACCTGGGTTCAGTCACTGCCAACACTCACCATTCCATTCCTCCACACCTGGGTTCAGTCACTGCCAACACTCACCATTCCATACCGCCACACCTGGGTTCAGTCACTGCCAACACTCACCATTCCATTCCTCCACACCTGGGTTCAGTCATTGCCAACACTCACCATTCCATACTGCCACACCTGGGTTCAGTCACTACCAACACTCACCATTCCATACCGCCACACCTGGGTTCAGTCACTGCTAACACTCACCATTCCATACCGCCACACCTGGGTTCAGTCATTACCAACACTCACCATTCCATACCGCCACACCTGGGTTCAGTCATTACCAACACTCACCATTCCATACCTCCACACCTGGGTTCAGTCACTGCCAACACTCACCATTCCATTCCGCCACACCTGGGTTCAGTCACTGCCAAAACTCACCATTCCATTCCGCCACACCTGGGCTCAGTCACTGCCAAAACTCACCATTCCATACAGCCACACCTGGGTTCAGTCACTGCCAACACTCACCATTCCATTCCGCCACACCTGTGCTCAGTCACTGCCAAAACTCACCATTCCATTCCGCCACACCTGGGTTCAGTCACTGCCAAAACTCACCATTCCATACAGCCACACCTGGGTTCAGTCACTGCCAACACTCACCATTCCATACCGCCACACCTGGGTTCAGTCACTGCCAACACTCACCATTCCATACCGCCACACCTGGGTTCAGTCATTGCCAACACTCACCATTCCATACCGCCACACGTGGGTTCAGTCACTGCCAACACTCACCATTCCATAGCGCCACACCTGGGTTCAGTCACTGCCAACACTCACCATTCCGATCCTCCACACCTGGGTTCAGTCACTGCCAACACTCACCATTCCGATCCTCCACACCTGGGTTCAGTCACTGCCATCACTCACCATTCCGATCCTCCACACCTGGGTTCAGTCACTGCCAACACTCACCATTTCATACCGCCACACCTGGGTTCAGTCACTGTCAATACTCACCATTCCGATCCTCCACAACTGGGTTCAGTCATTGCCAACACTCACCATTTCATACCGCCACACCTGGGTTCAGTCACTGTCAATACTCACCATTCCGATCCTCCACAACTGGGTTCAGTCATTGCCAACACTCACCATTCCATACCACCACACCTGGGTTCAGTCATTGCCAACACTCACCATTCCATACCGCCACACCTGGGTTCAGTCACTGCCAACACTCACCATTCCATACCGCCACACCTGGGTTCAGTCATTGCCAACACTCACCATTCCATACCGCCACACCTGGGTTCAGTCACTGCCAACACTCACCATTCCATACCGCCACACCTGGGTTCAGACATTGCCAACACTCACCATTCCGATCCTCCACACCTGGGTTCAGTCACTGCCAACACTCACCATTCCGATCCTCCACACCTGGGTACAGTCACTGCCAACACTCACCATTCCATACCGCCACACCTGGGTTCAGTCACTGCCAACACTCACCATTCCGATCCTCCACACCTGGATTCAGTCACTGCCAACACTCACCATTCCATACCACCACACCTGGGTTCAGTCACTGCCAACAATCACCATTCCGATCCTCCACACCTGGGTTCAGTCACTGCCAACACTCACCATTCCATACCGCCACACCTGGGTTCAGTCACTGCCAACACTCACCATTCCATACCGCCACACCTGGGTTCAGTCAATGCCAACACTCACCATTCCATACCGCCACACCTGGGTTCAGTCACTGCCAACACTCACCATTCCATACCGCCACACCTGGGTTCAGTCATTGCCAACACTCACCATTCCATACCGCCACACCTGGGTTCAGTCACTGCCAACACTCACCATTCCATACCGCCACACCTGGGTTCAGTCATTGGCAACACTCACCATTCCATACCACCACACCTGGGTTCAGTCATTGCCAACACTCACCATTCCGATCCTCCACACCTGGGTTCAGTCACTGCCAACACTCACCATTCCATACCGCCACACCTGGGTTCAGTCACTGCCAACACTCACCATTCCATACCGCCACACCTGGGTTCAGTCACTGTCAATACTCACCATTCCATACCGCCACACCTGGGTTCAGTCACTGCCAACACTCACCATTCCATACCGCCACACCTGGGTTCAGTCACTGTCAATACTCACCATTCCATACCGCCACACCTGGGTTCAGTCACTGCCAACACTCACCATTCCATACCGCCACACCTGGGTTCAGTCACTGTCAATACTCACCATTCCATACCGCCACACCTGGGTTCAGTCACTGCCAACAATCACCATTCCGATCCTCCACACCTGGGTTCAGTCACTGCCAACACTCACCATTCCATACCGCCACACCTGGGTTCAGTCACTGCCAACACTCACCATTCCATACCGCCACACCTGGGTTCAGTCAATGCCAACACTCACCATTCCATACCGCCACACCTGGGTTCAGTCACTGCCAACACTCACCATTCCATACCGCCACACCTGGGTTCAGTCACTGCCAACACTCACCATTCCATACCGCCACACCTGGGTTCAGTCAATGCCAACACTCACCATTCCATACCGCCACACCTGGGTTCAGTCACTGCCAACACTCACCATTCCATACCGCCACACCTGGGTTCAGTCATTGCCAACACTCACCATTCCATACCGCCACACCTGGGTTCAGTCACTGCCAACAGTCACCATTCCATACCGCCACACCTGGGTTCAGTCATTGGCAACACTCACCATTCACTACCACCACACCTGGGTTCAGTCATTGCCAACACTCACCATTCCGATCCTCCTCACCTGGGTTCAGTCACTGCCAACACTCACCATTCCATACCGCCACACCTGGGTTCAGTCACTGCCAACACTCACCATTCCATACCGCCACACCTGGGTTCAGTCACTGTCAATACTCACCATTCCATACCGCCACACCTGGGTTCAGTCACTGCCAACACTCACCATTCCATACCGCCACACCTGGGTTCAGTCACTGTCAATACTCACCATTCCATACCGCCACACCTGGGTTCAGTCACTGCCAACACTCACCATTCCATACCGCCACACCTGGGTTCAGTCACTGTCAATACTCACCATTCCATACCGCCACACCTGGGTTCAGTCACTGCCAACACTCACCATTCCATAGGGCCACACCTGGGTTCAGTCACTGCCATCACTCACCATTCCATACCGCCACACCTGGGTTCAGTCACTGCCAACACTCACCATTCCATAGGGCCACACCTGGGTTCAGTCACTGCCAACACTCACCATTCCGATCCTCCACACCTGGGTTCAGTCACTGCCAACACTCACCATTTCATACCGCCACACCTGGGTTCAGTCACTGCCAACACTCACCATTTCATACCGCCACACCTGGGTTCAGTCATTGACAACACTCACCATTCCATACCGCCACACCTGGGTTCAGTCACTGCCAACACTCACCATTCCGATCCTCCACACCTGGGTTCAGTCACTGCCAACACTCACCATTCCGATCCTCCACACCTGGGTTCAGTCACTGCCAACACTCACCATTCCGATCCTCCAAACCTGGGTTCAGTCACTGCCAACACTCACCATTCCATACCGCCACACCTGGGTTCAGTCACTGCCAACACTCACCATTCCATACCGCCACACCTGGGTTCAGTCACTGTCAATACTCACCATTCCATACCACCACACCTGGGTTCAGTCACTGCCAACACTCACCATTCCGATCCTCCACACCTGGGTTCAGTCACTGCCAACACTCACCATTCCATACCACCACACCTGGGTTCAGTCACTGCCAACACTCACCATTCCATACCGCCACACCTGGGTTCAGTCACTGCCAACACTCACCATTCCATACTGCCACACCTGGGTTCAGTCACTGCCAACACTCACCATTCCATTCCTCCACACCTGGGTTCAGTCACTGCCAACACTCACCATTCCGATCCTCCACACCTGGGTTCAGTCACTGCCAACACTCACCATTGCATACTGCCATACCTGGGTTCAGTCACTGCCAACACTCACCATTCCATTCCTCCACACCTGGGTTCAGTCACTGCCAACACTCACCATTCATATCCTCCACACCTGGGTTCAGTCACTGCCAACACTCACCATTCCATAGCGCCACACCTGGGTTCAGTCACTGCCAACACTCACCATTCCATACCGCCACACCTGGGTTCAGTCACTGCCAACACTCACCATTCCATTCCGCCACACCTGGGTTCAGTCACTGCCAAAACTCACCATTCCATTCCGCCACACCTGGGCTCAGTCACTGCCAAAACTCACCATTCCATACAGCCACACCTGGGTTCAGTCACTGCCAACACTCACCATTCCATTCCGCCACACCTGGGCTCAGTCACTGCCAAAACTCACCATTCCATTCCGCCACACCTGGGTTCAGTCACTGCCAAAACTCACCATTCCATACAGCCACACCTGGGTTCAGTCACTGCCAACACTCACCATTCCATACCGCCACACCTGGGTTCAGTCACTGCCAACACTCACCATTCCATACCGCCACACCTGGGTTCAGTCATTGCCAACACTCACCATTCCATACCGCCACACGTGGGTTCAGTCACTGCCAACACTCACCATTCCATAGCGCCACACCTGGGTTCAGTCACTGCCAACACTCACCATTCCGATCCTCCACACCTGGGTTCAGTCACTGCCAACACTCACCATTCCGATCCTCCACACCTGGGTTCAGTCACTGCCATCACTCACCATTCCGATCCTCCACACCTGGGTTCAGTCACTGCCAACACTCACCATTTCATACCGCCACACCTGGGTTCAGTCACTGTCAATACTCACCATTCCGATCCTCCACAACTGGGTTCAGTCATTGCCAACACTCACCATTCCATACCACCACACCTGGGTTCAGTCACTGTCAATACTCACCATTCCGATCCTCCACAACTGGGTTCAGTCATTGCCAACACTCACCATTTCCTACCGCCACACCTGGGTTCAGTCACTGTCAATACTCACCATTCCGATCCTCCACAACTGGGTTCAGTCATTGCCAACACTCACCATTCCATACCACCACACCTGGGTTCAGTCATTGCCAACACTCACCATTCCATACCGCCACACCTGGGTTCAGTCACTGCCAACACTCACCATTCCATACCGCCACACCTGGGTTCAGTCATTGCCAACACTCACCATTCCATACCGCCACACCTGGGTTCAGTCACTGCCAACACTCACCATTCCATACTGCCACACCTGTGTTCAGTCATTGCCAACACTCACCATTCCGATCCTCCACACCTGGGTTCAGTCACTGCCAACACTCACCATTCCGATCCTCCACACCTGGGTTCAGTCACTGCCAACACTCACCATTCCATACCGCCACACGTGGGTTCAGTCACTGCCAACACTCACCATTCCATAGCGCCACACCTGGGTTCAGTCACTGCCAACACTCACCATTCCTATCCTCCACACCTGGGTTCAGTCACTGCCAACACTCACCATTCCGATCCTCCACACCTGGGTTCAGTCACTGCCATCACTCACCATTCCGATCCTCCACACCTGGGTTCAGTCACTGCCAACACTCACCATTTCATACCGCCACACCTGGGTTCAGTCACTGTCAATACTCACCATTCCGATCCTCCACAACTGGGTTCAGTCATTGCCAACACTCACCATTCCATACCACCACACCTGGGTTCAGTCATTGCCAACACTCACCATTCCATACCGCCACACCTGGGTTCAGTCACTGCCAACACTCACCATTCCATACCGCCACACCTGGGTTCAGTCATTGCCAACACTCACCATTCCATACCGCCACACCTGGGTTCAGTCACTGCCAACACTCACCATTCCATACCGCCACACCTGGGTTCAGTCATTGCCAACACTCACCATTCCGATCCTCCACACCTGGGTTCAGTCACTGCCAACACTCACCATTCCGATCCTCCACACCTGGGTTCAGTCACTGCCAACACTCACCATTCCATACCGCCACACCTGGGTTCAGTCACTGCCAACACTCACCATTCCGATCCTCCACACCTGGATTCAGTCACTGCCAACACTCACCATTCCATACCACCACACCTGGGTTCAGTCACTGCCAACAATCACCATTCCGATCCTCCACACCTGGGTTCAGTCACTGCCAACACTCACCATTCCGATCCTCCACACCTGGGTTCAGTCACTGCCAACACTCACCATTCCATAGCGCCACACCTGGGTTCAGTCACTGCCAACACTCACCATTCCATACCGCCACACCTGGGTTCAGTCATTGCCAACTCTCACCATTCCATACCGCCACACCTGGGTTCAGTCACTGCCAACACTCACCATTCCATACCGCCACACCTGGGTTCAGTCACTGCCAACACTCACCATTCCGATCCTCCACACCTGGGTTCAGTCACTGCCAACACTCACCATTCCATACCGCCACACCTGGGTTCAGTCACTGCCAACACTCACCATTCCATACTGCCACACCTGGGTTCAGTCATTACCAACACTCACCATTCCATACCGCCACACCTGGGTTCAGTCACTGCCAACACTCACCATTTCATACCGCCACACCTGGGTTCAGTCACTGTCAATACTCACCATTCCGATCCTCCACAACTGGGTTCAGTCATTGCCAACACTCACCATTCCATACCACCACACCTGGGTTCAGTCATTGCCAACACTCACCATTCCATACCGCCACACCTGGGTTCAGTCACTGCCAACACTCACCATTCCATACCGCCACACCTGGGTTCAGTCATTGCCAACACTCACCATTCCATACCGCCACACCTGGGTTCAGTCACTGCCAACACTCACCATTCCATACTGCCACACCTGTGTTCAGTCATTGCCAACACTCACCATTCCGATCCTCCACACCTGGGTTCAGTCACTGCCAACACTCACCATTCCGATCCTCCACACCTGGGTTCAGTCACTGCCAACACTCACCATTCCATACCGCCACACGTGGGTTCAGTCACTGCCAACACTCACCATTCCATAGCGCCACACCTGGGTTCAGTCACTGCCAACACTCACCATTCCTATCCTCCACACCTGGGTTCAGTCACTGCCAACACTCACCATTCCGATCCTCCACACCTGGGTTCAGTCACTGCCATCACTCACCATTCCGATCCTCCACACCTGGGTTCAGTCACTGCCAACACTCACCATTTCATACCGCCACACCTGGGTTCAGTCACTGTCAATACTCACCATTCCGATCCTCCACAACTGGGTTCAGTCATTGCCAACACTCACCATTCCATACCACCACACCTGGGTTCAGTCATTGCCAACACTCACCATTCCATACCGCCACACCTGGGTTCAGTCACTGCCAACACTCACCATTCCATACCGCCACACCTGGGTTCAGTCATTGCCAACACTCACCATTCCATACCGCCACACCTGGGTTCAGTCACTGCCAACACTCACCATTCCATACCGCCACACCTGGGTTCAGTCATTGCCAACACTCACCATTCCGATCCTCCACACCTGGGTTCAGTCACTGCCAACACTCACCATTCCGATCCTCCACACCTGGGTTCAGTCACTGCCAACACTCACCATTCCATACCGCCACACCTGGGTTCAGTCACTGCCAACACTCACCATTCCGATCCTCCACACCTGGATTCAGTCACTGCCAACACTCACCATTCCATACCACCACACCTGGGTTCAGTCACTGCCAACAATCACCATTCCGATCCTCCACACCTGGGTTCAGTCACTGCCAACACTCACCATTCCGATCCTCCACACCTGGGTTCAGTCACTGCCAACACTCACCATTCCATAGCGCCACACCTGGGTTCAGTCACTGCCAACACTCACCATTCCATACCGCCACACCTGGGTTCAGTCACTGCCAACACTCACCATTCCATACCGCCACACCTGGGTTCAGTCACTGCCAACACTCACCATTCCATTCCGCCACACCTGGGTTCAGTCACTGCCAACACTCACCATTCCATACCGCCACACCTGGGTTCAGTCACTGCCAACACTCACCATTCCATTCCGCCACACCTGGGTTCAGTCACTGCCAACACTCACCATTCCATACCGCCACACCTGGGTTCAGTCACTGCCAACACTCACCATTCCATTCCTCCACACCTGGGTTCAGTCACTGCCAACACTCACCATTCCATACCGCCACACCTGGGTTCAGTCACTGCCAACACTCACCATTCCATTCCTCCACACCTGGGTTCAGTCATTGCCAACACTCACCATTCCATACTGCCACACCTGGGTTCAGTCACTACCAACACTCACCATTCCATACCGCCACACCTGGGTTCAGTCACTGCTAACACTCACCATTCCATACCGCCACACCTGGGTTCAGTCATTACCAACACTCACCATTCCATACCGCCACACCTGGGTTCAGTCATTACCAACACTCACCATTCCATACCTCCACACCTGGGTTCAGTCACTGCCAACACTCACCATTCCATTCCGCCACACCTGGGTTCAGTCACTGCCAAAACTCACCATTCCATTCCGCCACACCTGGGCTCAGTCACTGCCAAAACTCACCATTCCATACAGCCACACCTGGGTTCAGTCACTGCCAACACTCACCATTCCATTCCGCCACACCTGTGCTCAGTCACTGCCAAAACTCACCATTCCATTCCGCCACACCTGGGTTCAGTCACTGCCAAAACTCACCATTCCATACAGCCACACCTGGGTTCAGTCACTGCCAACACTCACCATTCCATACCGCCACACCTGGGTTCAGTCACTGCCAACACTCACCATTCCATACCGCCACACCTGGGTTCAGTCATTGCCAACACTCACCATTCCATACCGCCACACGTGGTTTCAGTCACTGCCAACACTCACCATTCCATAGCGCCACACCTGGGTTCAGTCACTGCCAACACTCACCATTCCGATCCTCCACACCTGGGTTCAGTCACTGCCAACACTCACCATTCCGATCCTCCACACCTGGGTTCAGTCACTGCCATCACTCACCATTCCGATCCTCCACACCTGGGTTCAGTCACTGCCAACACTCACCATTTCATACCGCCACACCTGGGTTCAGTCACTGTCAATACTCACCATTCCGATCCTCCACAACTGGGTTCAGTCATTGCCAACACTCACCATTCCATACCACCACACCTGGGTTCAGTCACTGTCAATACTCACCATTCCGATCCTCCACAACTGGGTTCAGTCATTGCCAACACTCACCATTTCATACCGCCACACCTGGGTTCAGTCACTGTCAATACTCACCATTCCGATCCTCCACAACTGGGTTCAGTCATTGCCAACACTCACCATTCCATACCACCACACCTGGGTTCAGTCATTGCCAACACTCACCATTCCATACCGCCACACCTGGGTTCAGTCACTGCCAACACTCACCATTCCATACCGCCACACCTGGGTTCAGTCATTGCCAACACTCACCATTCCATACCGCCACACCTGGGTTCAGTCACTGCCAACACTCACCATTCCATACCGCCACACCTGGGTTCAGACATTGCCAACACTCACCATTCCGATCCTCCACACCTGGGTTCAGTCACTGCCAACACTCACCATTCCGATCCTCCACACCTGGGTTCAGTCACTGCCAACACTCACCATTCCATACCGCCACACCTGGGTTCAGTCACTGCCAACACTCACCATTCCGATCCTCCACACCTGGATTCAGTCACTGCCAACACTCACCATTCCATACCACCACACCTGGGTTCAGTCACTGCCAACAATCACCATTCCGATCCTCCACACCTGGGTTCAGTCACTGCCAACACTCACCATTCCATACCGCCACACCTGGGTTCAGTCACTGCCAACACTCACCATTCCATACCGCCACACCTGGGTTCAGTCACTGCCAACACTCACCATTCCATACCGCCACCCCTGGGTTCAGTCATTGCCAACACTCACCATTCCGATCCTCCACACCTGGGTTCAGTCACTGCCAACACTCACCATTCCATACCGCCACACCTGGGTTCAGTCACTGCCAACACTCACCATTCCATACCGCCACACCTGGGTTCAGTCACTGTCAATACTCACCATTCCATACCGCCACACCTGGGTTCAGTCACTGCCAACACTCACCATTCCATACCGCCACACCTGGGTTCAGTCACTGTCAATACTCACCATTCCATACCGCCACACCTGGGTTCAGTCACTGCCAACACTCACCATTCCATACCGCCACACCTGGGTTCAGTCACTGTCAATACTCACCATTCCATACCGCCACACCTGGGTTCAGTCACTGCCAACAATCACCATTCCGATCCTCCACACCTGGGTTCAGTCACTGCCAACACTCACCATTCCATACCGCCACACCTGGGTTCAGTCACTGCCAACACTCACCATTCCATACCGCCACACCTGGGTTCAGTCAATGCCAACACTCACCATTCCATACCGCCACACCTGGGTTCAGTCACTGCCAACACTCACCATTCCATACCGCCACACCTGGGTTCAGTCACTGCCAACACTCACCATTCCATACCGCCACACCTGGGTTCAGTCAATGCCAACACTCACCATTCCATACCGCCACACCTGGGTTCAGTCACTGCCAACACTCACCATTCCATACCGCCACACCTGGGTTCAGTCATTGCCAACACTCACCATTCCATACCGCCACACCTGGGTTCAGTCACTGCCAACAGTCACCATTCCATACCGCCACACCTGGGTTCAGTCATTGGCAACACTCACCATTCACTACCACCACACCTGGGTTCAGTCATTGCCAACACTCACCATTCCGATCCTCCTCACCTGGGTTCAGTCACTGCCAACACTCACCATTCCATACCGCCACACCTGGGTTCAGTCACTGCCAACACTCACCATTCCATACCGCCACACCTGGGTTCAGTCACTGTCAATACTCACCATTCCATACCGCCACACCTGGGTTCAGTCACTGCCAACACTCACCATTCCATACCGCCACACCTGGGTTCAGTCACTGTCAATACTCACCATTCCATACCGCCACACCTGGGTTCAGTCACTGCCAACACTCACCATTCCATACCGCCACACCTGGGTTCAGTCACTGTCAATACTCACCATTCCATACCGCCACACCTGGGTTCAGTCACTGCCAACACTCACCATTCCATAGGGCCACACCTGTGTTCAGTCACTGCCATCACTCACCATTCCATACCGCCACACCTGGGTTCAGTCACTGCCAACACTCACCATTCCATAGGGCCACACCTGGGTTCAGTCACTGCCAACACTCACCATTCCGATCCTCCACACCTGGGTTCAGTCACTGCCAACACTCACCATTTCATACCGCCACACCTGGGTTCAGTCACTGCCAACACTCACCATTTCATACCGCCACACCTGGGTTCAGTCATTGACAACACTCACCATTCCATACCGCCACACCTGGGTTCAGTCACTGCCAACACTCACCATTCCGATCCTCCACACCTGGGTTCAGTCACTGCCAACACTCACCATTCCGATCCTCCACACCTGGGTTCAGTCACTGCCAACACTCACCATTCCGATCCTCCACACCTGGGTTCAGTCACTGCCAACACTCACCATTCCATACCGCCACACCTGGGTTCAGTCACTGCCAACACTCACCATTCCATACCGCCACACCTGGGTTCAGTCACTGTCAATACTCACCATTCCATACCACCACACCTGGGTTCAGTCACTGCCAACACTCACCATTCCGATCCTCCACACCTGGGTTCAGTCACTGCCAACACTCACCATTCCATACCACCACACCTGGGTTCAGTCACTGCCAACACTCACCATTCCATACCGCCACACCTGGGTTCAGTCACTGCCAACACTCACCATTCCATACTGCCACACCTGGGTTCAGTCACTGCCAACACTCACCATTCCATTCCTCCACACCTGGGTTCAGTCACTGCCAACACTCACCATTCCATACTGCCACACCTGGGTTCAGTCACTGCCAACACTCACCATTCCGATCCTCCACACCTGGGTTCAGTCACTGCCAACACTCACCATTGCATACTGCCATACCTGGGTTCAGTCACTGCCAACACTCACCATTCCATTCCTCCACACCTGGGTTCAGTCACTGCCAACACTCACCATTCATATCCTCCACACCTGGGTTCAGTCACTGCCAACACTCACCATTCCATAGCGCCACACCTGGGTTCAGTCACTGCCAACACTCACCATTCCATACCGCCACACCTGGGTTCAGTCACTGCCAACACTCACCATTCCATACCGCCACACCTGGGTTCAGTCACTGCCAACACTCACCATTCCATAGCGCCACACTTGGGTTCAGTCATTGCCAACACTCACCATTCCGATCCTCCACACCTGGGTTCAGTCACTGCCAACACTCACCATTCCATACCGCCACACCTGGGTTCAGTCATTGCCAACACTCACCATTCCATACCACCACACCTGTGTTCAGTCACTGCCAACACTCACCATTCCGATCCTCCACACCTGTGTTCAGTCACTGCCAACACTCACCATTGCATACTGCCACACCTGGGTTCAGTCACCGCCAACACTCACCATTCCATACCGCCACACCTGGGTTCAGTCACTGCCAACACTCACCATTCCATAGCGCCACACTTGGGTTCAGTCACTGCCAACACTCACCATTCCATAGCGCCACACCTGGGTTCAGTCATTGCCAACACTCACCATTCCGATCCTCCACACCTGGGTTCAGTCACTGCCAACACTCACCATTCCATACCGCCACACCTGGGTTCAGTCATTGCCAACACTCACCATTCCATACCACCACACCTGTGTTCAGTCACTGCCAACACTCACCATTCCGATCCTCCACACCTGTGTTCAGTCACTGCCAACACTCACCATTGCATACTGCCACACCTGGGTTCAGTCACCGCCAACACTCACCATTCCATACCTCCACACCTGGGTTGTCATTGGCTGCGTTCGACGGTCCTGACTGTATTTTAACTACCACCATCGACTGAAATACTGCATGATGCCATCTCCAAACAAGAAACAGTCCATCCCGACGCCTTTCAATTCATTTTGGGTCTGGGATGGGATATTAGACATTCCTTATCTTAGTATTACAACAGTCTAGTATGTTGGTGCGCCTGGTCCTGCAGGTTATATGCTTATTGTAATTGGGCAGAGATTTCTTTAAACAAGCCTCTTTGCGGTCCCCGACTCTGAGATGAACTATGATTCTGCCCACCATTGAGCATATCCATATGAAACGCTGTCACAGGAAAGCTGCATCCTTCATCTGGGATGTCCACCATCCAGACCTTCCCTCTTCTCACTGCTACCATCAGGAAGAAGATACAGGAGCCTCATGATTCACACCACCAGGTTCATGAACAGTCTTTACCCTTGCTGCCATCAGGATCTTAAACCAAACGGGATAACTTCACACACACCATCTGTTCACACAACCTATGGAGTTGCTTTCGAGGACTCGTCATCTCATGTTCTCAATATTTATTGCATATCAGTTTATTGTTTTTGTATTTGCAGTTTGTTGTCTTCTGCACACTGGTTGAACACTCAAGTTGGTGTGGTCTTTCATTAATTCTGTAATGTGATTATTGTATTAGACCATAAGATATAGGAGCAGATGTAGGCCATTCAGCCCATTGAGTTTGCTCCACCAAATATTATGGATTTATTGAGAATGCTGACAAGAAAATGAATCTTATGGTTGTATATGGTGACATGTATGTACTTTGGTAATAAACTTACTTTGAACTGTGAAATAAAGATGTGTTGAACTTGTGGTTAAAAGTACCGAGTCTGCATCCTTTATTGTTTTAGGTACTGAGATCCACAGTTTAGGAGGGAAGTTCAGAAAAGCAATTGAAGGTTTTTGGTCACCTCCTGATCTGTGGGTCCCATTCTATAATCCATGGGACTGGAAGATGAAGACACTCCCTCTCCTGAATCCTGGGAGGGATAGCATCATGCCTGGCCATATGTTACCCTTCAGTCTCACTAATTTCTCTACTACTAAATATATAGTGGTTCCTTAAGGTCATTATAGCCAGGGAAGGCAGTGGGGATGAGCTCCCATGACCTATTAAATGCCATGTGTCTCAAATAGCCTCTGACAACCAAGTCCAACTCCTGGCCTTCACGTGTGGCTTAACTACTAAGCCCAGTAGAACCGTTTCTACTGACAGGAGAAAGGGTAAAGGCAGGCTACTGGTGCCTTAAGAACCAGTCATTTCAGGCAGATGGGACTTGTCAGCCGTGGTTGGCAGCTCTTCTAGGAGAATGAAAACTCTGACCTCAAACCTCCACTACCTTGTGGCTATACCCATTCATGGTACAGCTTGAAGAGTAAACTTTCTTACCTACTGCCCTTTGTGCTTTCGGCGTTTAGGGCAGCAATGAAGGCCCTCCATCTCTGTCCATACTGTTGCACACAGATGTAGAAGGATTCTTCATTGCTGTTTCCGTAACAATTTTGTTTTACCAGTCAGGGTTGTTAGCCCTGAGCTGAACCCCCGATCCCGGAGGACCGGTGGACCACTCTTAGTCTGGCCTCTACCCTTTGACCTGTTTGGCATGGATGACCCTTCCAAGGGCCGAAACATAAAGCCCTGACTCTAGCCAACATCGTTCTCCAGGTCATTGAGGTACGTAAGCCTTCAAACCCTATGACAAGGCCATGGTTCTCCTAGAGGTTGGGAGTAAAATCTGGAGCTGGAGTCCCTAAGACAGTCCTAACATTGTGTTCAATGCTGACTGACAACTCCCATGGCACCGCTGTGCCAATCTGTATTAGTCTCTGCTGTTCTTTGGGGTTCATCAGATGCGTGGAGAGTGGTAGGCTGCTACATGGTGCCATTTTGTACTATCCTGTCTTGTATATCACGTAGACAGCCAAGCCACAACATCCATCATTGACCCTAACAAAGGCCCATCAATGGGTCAGTTCTACTAAGCTCCACATACACTCTCACCCTGTTCTCTACCCTTTCTGTGACAGATTAATCCAGAGTACCACCTTTATATCCCTGCTACTTCTTACTCATCAGATCCAGCTCTCTTCTGAATACCACAATTGAATCTGCCTCCACTGAAACCATTGCCCCATCTCCCAACAGGTTAACTTGCAGGTTGAGTCAGTGGCAAAGAAGGCAAATGCAACATTGGCATTCATTTCAAGAAGACTAGAATATAAAAGCAGGGTTGTAATACTGAGGCTTTATAAGGCATTAGTCAAACTGCATTCAGAGTATTGTGAGCGGTTTTGGGCCCCTTATTTAAGAAGATGTGCTGGCTTTGGAGAGGAGGCTCACAAGAAAGGTTCCAGAAAAGAAAGGGTTAATGTACAAGGAGCGTTTGATGGCTCTGGGCTTGTACTCGCTGTAGTTAGAAGAATGGGGGTGGGGGAAATCTTATTGAATATTTAAAGCCTAGATAGAGTGAATGTGGCGAAGATATTTCCTATAGTGGGTGATGGTAGGACCAGAGGGCACAGCCTCAGAATAGAGGGATGTCCATTTAGAACAGAGGTGAGGAGGAATTTCTTTCTCCTCCACAGAGGGTAGTGAATCTGTGAAATTCACTGCCACAGATGGCTGTGGGGGCCAAGTCATTGGGTATATTTAGAGCTCAGGTTGATAGGTACTTGATTTGTCAAGGTGTCAAAGGGTATAGGGAGAAGGCAGGAGAATGGCTCTTTGAGTCTGCTCTGCCGTTCAATTATGATCCCTCTCTTCCCCAATCTCCTGCCCTCTCCATGCTTCCATCAAGGCCTCTTCCTGCACCTGTTTCCGTTCTTCTTACAATGCCTGAGCCTGTTACTGCATTACAACCTATTTCCCATCAACAGCTACTGAACTTTCCCAATCCACTTGGGAACTTCTTTTCTTCTTTTGAACAATATCAGTCTGCCAAATTAGTTAAAGATTGTTTAACATCATTTCCAGTACACAAGTGTGAAGGAGAACAAAATATTTGTTACTCAGGATCTGATGCAGCACAAAAAATACAATAAGATAAAGAACACAACAATAATAGTAAAACACAATAAATATAAGTACATAAGATAGCTTATATACACAGATTGATTGTATGTCCATAAAGTGACGCTCGGCATAGGAGTGTCTGTACATAAGGTGACAGACAGGAAATGATAAAGTAGTGGTGTTGGGGGTGTGGAGGGGTGGGTTAATGGGTGGAGGTGTTGATCAGCCTCACTGCTTGGGGAAAGTAACTGTTTTTGAGTCTGGTGGTCCTGGTGTGGATGCTACGTAGCCTCCTCCCTGATGGGAGTGGGATAGACAGTTCATGATCAGGGTGGGTGGGATCCTTCAGGATGGTGTGT
Source organism: Hemitrygon akajei (assembly GCF_048418815.1). NCBI lineage: Eukaryota > Metazoa > Chordata > Chondrichthyes > Myliobatiformes > Dasyatidae > Hemitrygon > Hemitrygon akajei. Next base: position 131,900,551 of record NC_133130.1, on the reverse strand, counting down.
GTGTGTGTGTGTGTGTGTGTGTGTGTGTGTGTGTGTGTGTGTGTGTGTGTGTGTGTGTGTGTGTGTGTGTGTGTGTGTGTGTGTGTGTGTGTGTGTGTGTGTGTGTGTGTGTCTGTTAGTTATTTTTTTTTCCAGAATTAAGACTTGCATCACCAAGTTCAGGAACAGTTTCTACCCCTCAACCATCAGGCTCTCTCAATCAAAGGGGATAACTTCACTTGCCCCATCATTGAAATATTCCCACAACCAATGGACTCAATTTCAAGGACTCTTCAACTCAGATTTTTGATATTTATTGTTTATTTATTTATTATTATTATTTCTTTTTTTTTTGTATTTGCACAGTCTGTTGTCTTCTCACTCTGGTTGAACACCCTAGTGGTCTTAATTAATTCTGTTATAGTTATTATTCCATAGATTTGTTGAGTATGCCCGCAGGAAAATGGATCTCAGGGTTGTATATGGTGACATATCTGTACTTTGATAATAAATTTATCTTGAACTTTGGAGAATGGAGAACCAACATGCTATCCTCCATCGGTCAGGAAATGGAGAATACAGTGTAATTCAGTGCGTCCCCGAAGACCTTATAGGGGCACCATAGAAATGTGTTATCTAGATGTCTCACGGCTTGGTACAGCAACTGCTCTGCACAAAGGAACAGCAGAAAGTCGTGGACACACCTCAGCACATCATGGAAATCAGCCTCCCCTCCAGAGACTCCACTCTTCTTGCTGCCTCAGTAAAGCAGCCAGTATAATCAAAGACTCCAACCTCCCTGGACATTCTCTCTCTGCCCCTCTCCCATCGGGCAGAAGATACAACAGCCTGAAAGCACGTGCCACCAGGCTCAAGGACAGCTTCTGTCCCTTTGTTATCAGACTCTTGAATGCACCTCACATACGTTGAAAGATATATTCTAAGGTTTCCCATTATACTTTGTCGTGACGTTTTGCACTATATTTGTCTGTGTGCATTGCACGTTCTTCTGTGCAGCTATACAATATTCTGTAATCTGCTTTCTTTTCTTTTAATTTCTCAAATCTAAATCAGAATCAAGTTTAATATCACTGGTGTATGTTGTGTATCCTGATGATCAGTCTCGACCCGAAACATCGGCCCTTTATTCATCTCCATAGATGCTGCCTGACCTGCTGAGTTCCTGCAGCATTTTGTGTGTGTTGCTCTGTAGAACCTCCTGTGTTGTAAAATCTGTTGCTATGCAGCAGCAGTACATGCCAATGTGTAATTATAGAACAATCTATAAATTACAATAAGAAATAAATTAAAATAATTTAATTAAATGATTAGTGCAAAAAGAGAGGCAACTCCTTTTGAAGATTTTTAAGGGTGAAAGGTGAAATATCTAACCTGAGGAAAAACTTCTTCACCGAGAGGATGGTGAGAATGTGGATCGAGCTGCCAGTGCAAATGGTGCATGTGAGCTCGATTTCAATGTTTAGGAGAAGTTTGGATAGGTACATGGATGGTAGAGGTATGGAAGGTTATGGTCCGGATGCAGGTCAATGGGAGTAGACAGCTTAAATGTTTCAGCAGAGAGAGTTGTGGATCTATGGATTGCTGTGCCTCGGAAGGCAGTAGAGGCCAATTCTCTGGATGCTTTCAAGGAAGAGTTAGATAGAGCTCTTAAATATAGTGGAATCAAGGGATATGGGGAGAAGGCAGGAACGGGGTACTGATTGTAGATGATCAGCCATGATCACATTGAATGGCGGTGCTGGCTCAAAGGGCTGAATGGTCTATTCCTGCACCTGTTGTCTATTGTCTATAGCACAGACTAGATGGGCCAAAGAGCCTGTTTCTCTGCTACACTTTTCTGTGATTCTATTTCAACTTCAATTTCCTGCTAGAAGGAGGGAATCTGTGGATTATTCCTGGATGAATTGAATCCCGTCAGGAATTAATTGACCATGTCAAATTACTACAGAATCAGAATCAGGTTTACTATCACTGGTATATGTCATCAAATTTGCTGTTTTGTGGCAGCAGTACATAATAATAAAATAAAAATAATAAAAACTGTAAGAAGCATACAGTACTGTGCAAAAATCTTAGGCATATATATAGCTAGGGGGCTTAAAACTTCTGCACAATACTGTATTTGTCAATACAGTATTGAGCAATACAGAAGGGAGTGGAGAGCGAGTTTGTAAATCTGTTGGGAGCAAAGGATGTTGAGAATGGTGAGGGTGGAGTGCTGTGGGAGGGATGTGGAACAGGTGGTGGCAAAGGAGTGCCAGGGGCAGGGCGGGTGCGAGTGCAGACACACCCAGCCCTGAGACAACAGGCAAGGTCATTTGATTCCAAACAACTGGTTTATTGATCATTACAGAATGTCTCTCTGGTGCTTCCCGCTCCCTCCACTCTCCCTTCCCCTTTTCCCAATCATGATTCCCCTCTCCCTGTCCCCCTCCCACTCTCAGTCCACAATAGAGACCCAGATCAGAATCAGATCTATCATCACTCACATACGCCATGAAATTTGTTATTCTTGTGGCAGCAGTACAGTGCAACACATAAAATTACCAGTCTGCATGCATTCAGCCTATCCATACAAGGATATAATGCAGAGGCTTTATAAGGCATTGGGCAGACCGCAATCGGAGTGCTGAGAGCAGTTTCGGGCCCCTTATCTAAAAAAGGGATGTGCTGGCATTGGAAAGGGTCCAGGTGAGGTTTACAAAAATGATCCCGAGAATGAAAGTGTTACTGTATTAGGAGTGTTTGGTGGTTCTTGTCCATGTGTGTGCAGCTTTGGGCTCCTTATTTTAGAAAGGATATACTGACGTTGGAGAGGGTGCAGAGAAGATTCACGAGAATGATTCCAGGAATGAAAGGGTTACTGTATGAGAAACATCTGGCAGCTCTTGGGCTGTATTCCCTGGAGTTCAGGATTATGAGGGGGGACCTCATAGAAACATTCTGAATGTTAAAAGGCCTGAACAGATTAGATATGGCAAAGTTATTTCCCGTGGTAGGGGAGTCTAGGACAAGAGGGCATGACTTCGGGATTGAAGGACGTCTATTTAGAACAGAGGTAGTCAGAGGGTGGTAAATCTGTGGAATTTGTTGCCATGAGTGGCTGTGGAGGCCAAGTCATTGGGTGTATTTAAGGCAGAGATAGATAGGTTCTTGATTAGCCAGGGCATCAAAGGGTATCAGGAGAAGGCAGGGGAGTGGGGATGACTGGAGAATTGGATCAGTCCGTGATTGAATGGCGGAGCAGACTCGATGGACCAAATGGCCTACTTCTGCTCCTATGTCTTATGGTCTTAACATGCTGGGGTTTACAAGAATGAGGGGAGATCTCATTGAAACCTATTGAACATTGAAAGGGCAATATAGAGTAGATGTGGAGAGGATGTTTCCTACAGTGGGGGAGTCTACGACTGCAGGGCACAGCCTCGGAATACAAAGATGTTCCTTTAGAACAGAGATAAGGAGAAATTACTTTAGCTAGTGTGTAGGTTCAAAGGGATTTGGGAGTGCTTGTGCAGGATTCCCTCAAGGTTAACTTGCAGGTAGCGAGGAAGGAAAATGCAGTGTTATCATTCATTTCAAGGAGAATATAAAAGCAAGGATGTAATGTCCAGGCTGTATCAGGCATTGCTCAGACCGCCCCTTATCTAAGAAAGGATGTGCCTACATTGGACGGGGTTCACAAGAATGATCCCAGAAATGAAAGAGTTAAAAGACTGCACCTGTCTGTGAATGGAGTAACAGCAGTTTCTGTGCTGCTCCCAGTTTTGTTCCTTTTCCCCTAGTTTAAACTTAGAATTTAAAATTTTTAGTTGCTGATTCTTGAAGGGGAACAATATGTCTTTGAGGAGTGGGAAGAACTTGTCTGAACCTAGTGATAAAGGCAACGGAAAAGGAAAGATGCAAATGGAAAGATCTTTCTTTCTTTTCAAATCTTTTTATTATTATTATTCAAAAATACACAGGTACAGCGAAGTAACAACACTTACAATGCCTCAAAAAAATTATCTTAAAGATTGAAAATTTTGTGAATTAAAAAAAACCCTACTAAGCAAGAAAAGTGAGAGAAAAAAGAACCCATTGGGGGTACAACCCCGGAGCCATGCGTCATATAGAAAGCTTCTAAAAATAAACATCAAACTGCCAACAAGAAGAAAAAATATATCAAAACAAAATTTACACTTAGATCGTGGAGGAAATCTATCAGTTAACTGAAATGATAGTAACAAGCAAATGAGCCCCATCTCTTCTCAAAATCAAATGAAGGTTCAAAGGTTCGACTTCTAATTTTCTCCAAACTGAGACACAGCATCACCTGAGAGAACAATTGTGACAAAGTAGGAGCAGATATATCCTTCCATTTCAACAAAATGGCCCTCCTAGCTATCAATGTAACAAACGCAATAACATGTTGGTCAGACAGAGAAATACCATGAATATTTTGAGGAATTATTCCAAAAAGCACAGTCAATTTATTAGGTTGTAAGTTGATTCTAAGTGCTTTAGAAAGTGCCGAAAAGACTGACTTCCAGAACGGTTTTAATATAGAACATGACTGGAACATATGTGTCAGTGTGGCTATCTCAGTTTTACATCTATCACAATACTTGTCAACACTGGGAAATATGTTAGAAAGTCTCTCTTTTGTCCAATGGTAACGATGTACAATTTTAAATTGAATCAGTGAATGACTAGCACAGACCGAGGAAGAGTTAACCAACTTCAGAATCCGTGTCCAATCCTCCCATATAAAAGTCAAATTGAGTTCTTGCTCCCAATCCTGTTTAATCTTAAGTAAAGGATGCTTATCCCATTGTAATAATAAATTATAAATTCTTCCAATAGAACCTTTCATCAAGGGGTTCATATTCATAATAGTATCTAACAAGTCAGCCTCCAATATATAAGGAAAATTACTTAAATATTTTTGTAAAAAATGTCTAACTTGAAGATATTGCAAAAATGTGAATATGAAAGAGAATAGTTATCGACTAATTGTTCAAAAGTCATCAATCTGCCTTCTTTAGATAAGTCCAAAAAAGACTTAATACCTTTATTTTTCCAAAGTAAAAAAACTGGATCACTCCAGGAAGGTTTAAAGAAGTAATTACGATAAATTATACTACAAAGTTTAAATCTTTTAAGATTAAAAAAAATTGCGGAACTGGAGCCAAATTTGTAAAGAGTGCTTAACCACAGGATATAAATTTAAATTAGCAACTTTAGCTAATTGTATAGCTTTAAATTGTATAACTTTAGCTAATTGTATAGCAACTCCTAATAACGAAGTTAAATAAAACTGTTTCACAGCTCTCAGTTCCAGGTCTACCCAGATTGGCCAGTCATTCCTATCACCCCAATATAACCAAAAGGACATATATTGCAAATTAACAGCCCAATAATACATTCTTAGATTAGGCAAAGCGAGACCTCCGTCCTTCGAGGATGGATCAATATTCGAGGATTGATTATATTATAACTGATCCCCGCCTTTCGCCTAATGTTAAAAACTGTGAATATGATGCTATTGCTATATCTGATCATGCCCCTTTGAGTTTGTCCTTTGAATTTGATTATGTCATTTTTGTTCGTCCACCATGGCGCATATCTCAGACTTTACTGCAAAACTCTGATTTTATCAGTTTTATTGAAAGCCAGATAAAAAAAAATTCTTTTTAATGATATAGGAGGAATGTCCAAATTAATTATATGGGATACATTCAAAGCATTTTTACGTGGTCAGATTATTTTTTATTCAGCTAAACTCAAAAAACAGACAAAAGCAGAATTAGATAAAATTTCAAAACAAATTAAAGATTTAGATAATGTCTATGCAGTTTCCCCTAGTATTGACTTATGTAAAAAAAGGGTGGAACTTCAATCACAATATAATCTATAATTAACTCATCCAATCGAAGGTTATCTACTTAAGTTAAAGAGCCAATTTTATATGTTTGGAGATAAAAATAATAAATTATTTGCATTTTAATTAAAATCGGCTGGAGCCAAAAGGCAAATTTTGAAAATTCGTAGAAAGGATGGTACCTTGGCTCGGGAATATGAAGAAATCAATAAGATTTTCCAAAATTTTTATACTGAACTTTATAAATCTCAATCTTCAGTAGATTCTTCTGAAATGAATGCTTTTTTATGAAAGATTGTTTTCCCTAAAATTTCTGCTGAGGATCAAAAAACTCTTGATGCCCAAATTACTGAATCCGAAATCCATAAAGCAATTTTTTCAATGCAATCGGGTAAGGCCCCGGGACTTGACGGTTATCCTGTAGAATTTTATAAAAAATTTGGAAAACTGCTTTCTCCATATATGTTGGAGATGTTTAAAGATTCTTTTGTGAAAAGTGACTTACCCTCTACTTTCTATGAAGCTTCTATTTCTTTACTCCTCAAAAAGGATAAAGATCCTACTGATTGTACCTCATACAGACCTATTTCATTACTGAATGTTGATGCTAAGATTCTCTCAAAGATAATGGACAATCGGTTGGAGAGTATTTTGGGTGAAATCATTTTTAAAGATCAAACAGGCTTTATAAAGGGTCATTATTCTTTTTCAAATGTTCAGAGATTATTTAATATTATATATTCATCCTCTTCTAAAACTCCACAATGAGTTATATCTTTGGATGCTGAAAAAGCATTTGATTGAGTCGAATGGAAATATTTATTTAATGTTTTAGAAAAATTTGGTTTTGGTATTAATTTTAATAATTGGATTAGAATGATATATAAAGCTCCTATTGCTACTGTTGTCACCAATAATTGTAGGTCTCCTTTTTTCAGCTATCACGGGGGACAAGGTTGTCCATTAAGTCCTTTGTTATTTAATATTAGAACCCCTTGCTATTGCTCTTCATGAAGCTAGAAATATTCATGGGATTTTTAGGAATGAGACCATGCACAAGATCTCTCTTTATGCTGATGATTTATTGGTATATATATCTAAGCCTGAAGAATCTATTCCTGCTTTGCTAAAATTATTTGACAAATTTGGAGATTTTTCAGGATATAAAATAAATTTTAGTAAAAGTGAATTACTTCCTTTAAATGAATTTGTCTCTATATATGATAATATTCCTTTCAAAGTTACAGATTCTTTTAGACATTTAGGTGTCAGAATTACAAAAAAAAAGGATCTTTATAAAGCTAATTTTCCTCCTTTAGTGGACTCTATGAAGTACTCATTTAGTAGATGGGGCCCACTTACATTTTCACTTGTTGGTCATATTCATATAGTTAAAATGATGATTTTACTGTAATTTTTATATTTATTTCAGAATATTCCTGTTTTTTTTGACGAAAAAGTTTTTTGATCAGATTGACTCTATTATTTCTATCTTTTATTTGGGATAATAAAAGACCAAGGATTTACAAAAGTTGAAAAAGGATGGAGGTCTCGCTTCGCCTAATCTAAGAATGGGAAAAGGAAAGATCTGATGAAATGTCATTGTGGGCTGAAGATATGGCTCGGACACTGAATTCAATTAAAGACCAACTGGAAAAGAACAGTAATGAAATGATGTCATTTTTGGGAAAACTTAAAAATCTGGAAACTCAAGTCACTACACACGAAGAGGAATTGAAGATAACTAAGCAAATATTGCTTGAAACTACAACTTATTTGGAAAGATATTGAAATAAGATTATAGACCTGGAAACTAGGTCTCATCGAAGGAATACACAAATTATTGGGCTGCATGAAGGAGCCAAAAATGGAGATTTAACTGTTTACTTTGGTAAGCTTTTTCATACTTTATTTCCTACTATATTATCACAGCTGCCTACTTCGAGATTTCAAGATTCAAGTAATCACAGACTGTTCTGGTTTGTTTTCATCATTTTAGGATTAAAGATCAAATAATGCGACAGGCAAGAAAACAGAGAGTTTTCAGATTTGAGAAATCTGAGCTCCGTTTTTATGAAGATTATCCGAAGGAGGTAATGGAACAAAGATCTAAATTTGCTCTGATAATGAAACAGGCATATGATAAGAAATTGTTTCCTTCCTTGCATTACCCAACAAAAATTATAGTTTTTCCTCCTGATTCTCCTCCTCATATATTTTTTGATCCTAAGGCTGCACTGGCGTTTGTTTAAACCATACCTGCTGCAACTGCCGATTGAACTGTCTGGAAGGTTTATGAAGGCTGATTTATGAAGATTTATTTCATTAAGAGACTATTCAATTTCATTGAGAGACTATTAAAAGTAGATTAGGGGACTTGTTCGTTATTGCATATCATCGATTTTTTTTGGAAAGAAGATTTATGGTTCAGGTATGACTGTTTAAAAGGTTATTTGGACATTTGAGAAAAAGAAGATAAGAGGATTTAATCCTTTAAACTAATATCTGGTTTGATTTTTTTTGTTTCTTTCTTAGTTAACTAACTGGTAGTTTTTCCTACTAAAAAATTTCTTTATATATATACACACACACATACACACACACTTAGTGGAGGTTTCAATATATAATTGATATAAAATATATTTATATAATATTATTAGTTGGTATTTTTGAAAACTTAGTTGGGTTAAATTTGCTATTAATGTTTCTTGCTTTTTTTGCTCTTTTTTTCAAAAATTGTGATGATCTATTATTAAACACTATGCTTGGTTTCTTTAAGTAATATATTTTAGATCTTAATAACTGCTTTTTAAAAAAAATATTTTCAATATATTAGCATGTTTTTATGTAATAGAATATTATATCATCTTATAACTGAATTTAAAGCTTTTTTAGGGGATCTAATGGTAAATTTAAGATGGCACTGGTTTTTCTTTTTAAGAGATAATAATTTTTCAGTTTTCTCTTTGCTTAAAAAAGATTAAATATAAACATCAGATAGTTTGTAGATGCTGGAATATAAACACTTTCTTTTGTTGAGACTTTGCCATTCCTCTTACAAGGTCAGTGGGTTCCATTTCTTTTTTAACTGGGGGAGGGATAGAGAACCCTTTTAAACTTTTTTTTGGACAGACAGAGCAGTCTAGGCTTTGTTTATCTATCATAGGGTGCCTGCTGCTTTCTGGGCTGTGGGGGGAGGGGTGGGGTTAGAGTTAGGGGTTTTTCCCATTGAGTGTGTCTGGAGCATGCGCGTTTTCTATGTGGTTGTATTCTTCATCGCCGCCATTTTTGATCATCCCATATTGGTATGTGCTCTGCGCATGTGTAAAGTAGAATAAAATTATAGAATAGTATTTAAACGGATTAATGTAATAAGTTGGAATGTACGTGTTTGGAATTATCCTATCAAACATAAAAAGACTTTTTAAATTATTAATCGATTCCAGCCTGATATAATGTTTGCCCAAGAGACGCATATCAGGGCGGGAGATCAAGATAGATTTTTTAGATTGTGGAATAGTTTGCAATTTCACTCCACTTCTCAAAATAAAACTAAAGGGGTGTCTATTTCTATTAAATCCAATATTTTATTCCTTCAAGAGGATATTAAGTCAGATTTTAATGGTAGATTTTTAATTGTTAAAGGAGTAATTTGTAATAGAAAAGTTGTTTTGGTTAATTTGTACGGTCCTAACTTAGACGATCCTTTTTTTTAAAATGTATTTACTTTACTGACTGATTTAAATGAATATATGTTGATAATGGACGGGGATTTTAACTGTTGTTTAAATGCCTTGATTGACAAGAGCTCAACCAACCAGCAATTTCCAAATCGTTCTGCATCACTTATTAATTCCTTTTTGACCGATTTTGGATTGATTGAACTATGGGGATATTTACACCCTGATGACAGAGAATTTTTTTTTCACATGTTTATAAAAAATATTCGAGGATCGATTATATTATAGTTGATCCTCGTTTCTTGCCTAGTGTGAATATGACACTATTGCTGTATCTGATCATGCGCCTTTGAGTTTGTTTTTCGAATTTGATGATGTCATTCTTGCCCGCCCACCTTGGCATCTATCTCAGACATTATTGAAGAATTCCGACTTTGTTAGCTTCATTGAAACCCAGATAAAAGAATTTTTTTCTTTTTAATGATATAGGGGGTATGTCTAACGTATTCATATGGTATACATTTAAAGCATTTTTACGTGGTCAGATCATTTCTTATTCAGCTAAGCTTAAAAAACTGACTAAAGTAGAATTAGATAAGATTTCAAAACAAATTAAAGACTTAGTTAATATTTATGCGATTTCCCCTAATAATGACTTATTTAAACAAAGGGTGGAACTTCAATCACAATATAATTTATTATTAACTCATCCTATTGAAGGCTACTTGCTTAAGCTAAAAAGTCAATTTTATATGTTTGGAGATAAAAATAACCAACTGCTTGCATCTCAATTAAAAACTGCCCGAGCCAAAAGGCAAATTTTGAAAATCTGTAGAAAAGATGGCACCCTGGCTTGGAAATATGAAGAAATTAATAAGATTTTTCAAGATTTTTTATACTGAACTTTATAAATCTCAATTTCCAGTGGATTCTTCTAAAATGAATGCTTTTTTACAAAAGATTTCTTTTCCCCAAATTTCTGTTGAGGATCAAAAAATTCTTGATGCCCAAATTATTGAAGCCGAAATTCATAAAGCTATTTTTTCAATGCAATCTGGTAAGGCCCCTGGACTTGATGGCTACCCTGTAGAATTTTATAAAAAGTTTGGAGAATTGCTCTTTCTGTATATGTTGGAAATGCTTAAGGACTCCTTTGTGAAAGGTGATTTACCCTCTACTTTTTACGAGGCTTCTATTACTTTAATTCTTAAAAAGGATAAAGATCCTACTGATTGTGCCTCATATAGACATATTTCATTATTGAATGTTGATGCTAAGATCCTGTCAAAGATAATGGCCAATCGGTTGGAAAATATTTTGGGTAAAATTATTTTTAAAGATGAAACAGGCTTTATAAAGGGTCGTTATTGCTTTTCAAATGTTCAGAGATTATTTAACATTATATACTCGTCTTCTTTTAAAACTCCACAATGCGTCATCTCTTTGGATGCTGAAAAAGTGTTCGATCGAGTCAAATGGAAATATTTATTTAATATTTTAGAGAAATTTGGTTTTGGTGTTAATTTTAATAATTGGATTAGGATGATATATAAATCTTCTATTGCTACTGTTATTACTAATAACTGTAGATCCCCTTTTTTTCAGCTTTCACGGGGGTTGTCCATTAAATCCTTTGTTATTTAACAATATTAGAACCCCTTGCTATTGCTCTTCGTGAAGCTAAAGATATTCATGGGATTCTTGTGAATGAGACCATTCAGATGATTTCTCTTTATGCTGATGATTTACTGGTTTATATATCTAATCCTGAGGAATCTATCTCTGCCTTGCTAAAATTATTTAATGAATTTGGAGATATTTCAGGATTTAAAATTAATTTTAATAAAAGTGAACTGTTTCCTTTGAATGAATCTGTTTCTATGCATGATAATTCTCCTTTTAAAGTTACGGATTCCTTTAGATATCTTGGCGTTATAACCACTAAAAAATATAAGGATAAAGCTAAATATAAAGCTAATTTTGTTCCCTTGGTAGATTCTATGAAGTATTTACTTAGTAGATGGAACCCACTTACGTTTTCACTTGCTGGCCGCATCCATATAGTCAAAATGATGATTTTACCAAAATTTTTATATTTATTTCAGAATATCCTTGTTTCTTTGACTAAGAGGTTTTTTGATCAAATTGATTCTATTATCTCATCTTTTATTTGGAATGATAAAAGACCAAGAATTAGTAAATGTCACTTACAAAAATTGAAAAAGGATGGAGGTCTTGCTTTGCCTAATTTAAGAATGTATTACTGGGCTGTTAACGTGCGATATGTGTCCCTTCAGTTACACTGGGTTGATAAGAACGAGCGGCCATTTTGGGTAGATTTGGTATTGAAAGCTGTGAAACAGTTTTATTTAACCTCGTTATTGGGAGCTGCTCTACATATACAATTAGCTAAAGTTGCTAATTTAAATTTATACCCTGAGATTAAATATTCTTTACAAATTTGGCTCCAGTTCCATAATTTTTAAATCTTAAAACATTTAAACTTTGTAGTTTAATTTATCGAAATTATTTTTAAGCCTTCTTTGAGTGATCCAATTTTTTTACTTTGGAAAAATAAAGGTATTAATTCTTTTTTGGATCTATCTAAAGAAGATAGACTGATGTCTTTTGATAAATATTCTCTTTCATACTCACACTTTTTACAATACCTTCAAGTTAGACATTTCTTACAGAAATATTTAAGTAATTTTCCTTACATATCAGATGCCGACCTGTTAGATACTATTACGAGTATGAACCCTTTGATGAAGGGTTCCATTGGAAGAATTTATAATTTATTATTACAATGGGATAAGCGTCCTTTATTTAAGATTAAACAAGATTGGGAAAAGGAACTTAATTTGACTATTATGATGGAGGAATGGACACAGATTCTGAAGTTAGTTAACTCTTCTTCAATTTGTGCTAGTCATTCACTGATTCATTTTTAAATTGTACATTATCACTATTTGACAAAGGAGAGATTGTCTGAAAACTTTCCTAGTGTTAATAGTTATTGTGATAGATGTAAAACTGAGACAGCTACACTGACACACATATTTTGGTCTTGTTTCATACCGGAACAGTTTTGGAAGTCAGTTTTTTCTACAATTTCTAAAGCACTTAAAATTAATTTACAACCTAACAAATTAACTGTGCTTTTTGGAGTAATTCCTCAAAATATCCACGGTATTTCTTTGTCTGACCAACATGTTATTGCGTTTGTTACATTGATAGCTAGGAGGGGCATTCTGTTGAAGTGGAAGGATATGTCGGCTCCCACTCTGTCACAATGGTTCTCTCAAGTGTAACCGGGTGACTACCGAATGCTATTCATTATCGTTAAAAAGTGTACTCAGGCATTCATCCAGGTAATGCGAGAGTGGTTGTCTGTGCCTTTAAGTGGAGATGGTGACGTCATGACGTGCGCGCGGGATAGCGGGGAGACCATTTTGCTTTCGGCTGCCGAAGCTGGTAGGGTGTTGGAATCAAGTTCCCCCAGAGGTGTGAGGCATGGTGAGGAAAGATTTTCACGAGTAAAGAACTCAACGCTGGATAGCTTCGCTTGCAAAGTTCCTCACCGGCCAAGTAGAATTGCCACTGCCATTTTAGTTCTGTATTAGTTTTGTGCGATTTTCTTTGTATTTTTATACTGCAAACGCTATTGGTCGATACACAACTGTGTGGATCGAAGGTTAAACAGAGATTGTAACAGCAGGTCCTGATTGTAAAGTCATTCATTTTGTTTTATGACCCTCTTCTGACACTTAAACATCTAAAACAGATAAAGGAATTAAAAACCGAAAAAGTATTGTTGTCCTGAGTGTGTACTTTTCCCCGGGCCACAACATTTGGTACCAGGAGTGGGGTTAATTCCAAGCCAGTTCAGAGGGTCTCTGATTGTTGTATACAGTATAATCTACAATACCTAATATGGTAGTGGTGAAGACCGGACCGCGTTCCCGTCAGGCGGAAGGAGAGAGCACCTGTTGTCTCGTGGAGAGCGTGGTGGAGCCTCGGGACTGGGCCGGGACGTCAGGATGCAGAGCGGTGACATGGACCCAGGGAATGGCGGGCCGTGAAGCCATTGCGTTTGCAGCAAAGGACGACAGCAACTCCTTCTGCAGGCTTGTGAAAACCTTAAAGATTTGAGCTTTCACTATGTCACACTCAGAGGAAAAACCTGTTGAACTTGATTTGAATGAACATATTAGGGAATTGTGTAGTAGGTATGATGAAGCCATGGCAACCATAGATACATTAAGCAAAAGGTCCTATGTATACGTCCCAAGGGAAAGACACATTGTTCCATTTACGGGGGATGTTGAGAAAGATGGGAGGTCTGTTGATGACTTTATTGAAGTACAACATGTACTTCATAGTAGAAATCAGTCTAACCGGGATCAGTATGACTTTGTCATGTCCCTGCTCAGGGTGCAGCCTTAGAGGAAGCACGTATGTGCAGTGATGCTGGGGAAGACTGGGCTGATGACTGTTCACCTATCTCAGGGAAGCGTTTAGGACAAGCGTAGCGCACCCCAGCGGTGGCATAGCTTCTATAGTCGCAAACAGCGCGAGGGTGAAGACGTAAGAGAGTTTTCACAGGCCCTAACCCAAGCTCTTAACATGATACTGAAGCACTCCCCTGTGGCCATGACCAACGTGGTACTAAGTGATCAATTTATAGAGGGGATCAGGGATCCTTCCCTCAGAAGGGAGCTCCACAGATTCGTGCGGGACCACCCCGAGTCCTCAATGATAGAAGTGAGAGAGGAGGCTCGTCTGTGGCTCCTGAGCCCCTGGGAAACACAAAGTTTGGAAAGTCAGGGTGTAGCAGTAGCCAGGCACGGTGCTCGATTGTTAAAGCTCGGGAATCTGAGTCTGTCACTCTAGATAACGTCCTTAAAGTAGACGCAGAGCAGGGCAAAGCCCTTTGTGAATTGACTCAAGCAGTGAAAGATCTCACTGTACAGAGGGATTTTACTCGCGCTACTAGCAGCAGACGTAATTTACAGCCTAGGTTCACAGAGGATGGGCAACCAATACGTTTCAAGTGTCAGGTGGGAGGGCATTTGGCCAAGAATTGCCCACAGAAGCGGGGTGGAGTCTGCATCCTCCTGCCCTCAAGAGGTTGGGAGTCAGGCAATTCGGCGGAACCTCATAGATACGGAGGATGTGCCGCTATCCGTGACCAGTTACTGCAACACGCGATAGGAACATGTCCAGTTGCTGAGCTGGAAATATCAGGTGTCCCTGTCCGTTGTCTGTTGGACACAGGTAGTCAAGTAAGCTCCCTGACCGAGCAGTTCTTTCGAGAACACTTGAATAGAGAGGACGAGGATATGTTGTCCACTGCTGGCTGGCTTAGGCTAACAGCTGCAAATGGTCTTGATATTCCTTACCTTGGGTATCTAGAGCTAGAGGTTCGAGCAATGGGCATGAAGATACCAAATTGTGGCTTTCTAGTAGTCAGGGATCCTGGTGGCACCGGACCACCTACCCCATGTATTGTAGGCATGAACATTATCAGCCAGTGTAGGCAACTTGTCTACGCAGAGTTTGACACCGCCCTAGAAGGGAAGCTGGATTCTGATCAGAGAGATGTTTGCCAGAAAGTGCAGATGCACACTACTGGAAAAAGAACAGTAGTCCGAGTATTGGGAAAAGATACTGAGCACATACCTGCTGGGTCTGTAATCACTGACAATGACCCCCTATCCCACTTGAAAACTGCCAAGTTGGGCGCAGTGGAGCAGAGATGGATCTCTCAGCTGTCAGGGTTTGACTTCGATGTCTGGTATTGTCTGGGTCAGAGCAATACCGTGGCTGATGCACTCTAGGCAGCCATTTGCAGGGGAGCCTGAGCCTGTCTCAGAAGATGCGGAGTTTGATGGGTCAGTGGCGATCTGTAGTTTGATCAATCGCGGCACTGGTTACCGCTGGTCTTAACAGCTGTAGGGTTAAGCAGATTTGAGCCTGGGAAGCTGGTACTAGTGATGTAAGTGGTCTGATGCAAGGGAACACTCCAACGCTAGCTGTACACCAGGGCCAACTGAGGGATGCGCATGCCAGAGCTAAAGAATACTCTGAACAGAAGGCGGCAGAACGCATTGCCTGGCAGGAGGACAAAGTTCACTGTCCCAAAGTTGATGTGAATGCGCTGGTTTACTTGAGGAACAGACCGTTAGGCTGTAATAAGATCCAGGATGCTTGGAACCCAACCGTCTACAGGGTGGGAGAGGTACTGGGCAACACATACACTGTGGAAGCTTGGGAGGGTGGGCCCAGCGAGAGGGTGAACAGGGTAGACATCAGGCCCTGTGAGAACCATCCCACTCCAGCTCCCCAAAGGAGACTGCAAACTCCAGTAACTCAGGCCAGCTCACCCCTGGGGCAGGAATCAGATTCTGAGGGTTCAGAAACTGGTGTGATAGTGGTGAAAGATATGTCAGAACAGGGTGTACAGAGCCTTGACCCTAGCCTAGACAGCATATCTTCTGAAAACGTGACACCTGCTGGGCCTGAGACTGGGGAGCCAATGACTGCTAATGCAGGGGCGGAGGTCAGTAGCCCTCCTGGGGAAGCACCCCGCAGGAGTAAACGAGTAAATGCTGGACAGCACCCTAGCCCACATCGCGAACCAATGTCAGTCCTTGCTGAAGCCTCCATAAGACCGGCAGCAATGTCTGAGATACTGGCCAGTCTCAGTTCAGTTCTCTTTAGAGAAGCAGTTAAGGAGTTTAAAAGTACCCTTGTAGTGAGCAAGTAATCGAGGACGATTACTTGAATGCAGGGGAGAATGTAACCGCGTGACTACCAAATGCTATTCATTATCGTTAAAAAGTGTACTTAAGCACTCATCCGGGTAATACGAGAGTGCCTTTAAGTGGAGATGGTGACATCATGACGCACATGCGGGATAGCGGGGAGACCATTTTGCTTTCGGCTGCTGAAGCTGATAGG
This sequence comes from Hemitrygon akajei, assembly GCF_048418815.1. NCBI lineage: Eukaryota > Metazoa > Chordata > Chondrichthyes > Myliobatiformes > Dasyatidae > Hemitrygon > Hemitrygon akajei. Next base: position 131,884,045 of record NC_133130.1, on the reverse strand, counting down.
GCGTTGGAATCAAGTTCCCTCAGAGGTGCAGGGCATGGTGAGGAAAGGTGAGCACTAATTTACAATATCCATGTGAATTCATTTATGCTTGTAGGCGAATTGAGAATATCGGTAATTTGACGTGTTTTACATGTGGGTGCTTTAGATTTTCACGAGTAAAGAAGTCGACGCTGGATAGCGTAGCTTGCAAAGTTCCTCACCGGCCAAGTAGGTCAGTCTTCCTGTAATTTAACTACCAGGCAATATCTTGTAAAAGTTGTGCCAAGGTGTACCTTTTGTCTAACTTTATTGTATCATGACTGATTGTGCATGTAACGTGAATGTTTAGTTGCCATTCGGGGGTTCAGCACGTGTGTACTGAAAAGTAGTAGACTTCTTAGATGAGAGGTATTCGCTTACATTTTCACTGCGATGTATAAGGTACAGGGATGGGGGGATTCTAATGTTGTATTGTGTTCCTTCAGAATTGCCACTACCGTGTTAGTACCGTATTAGAACCGTATTAATGCTGTATTAATTTTGTGCAGTTTTCTTTGTATTTTTATACTGCATACGCAATTGGTCAAGACACAAGTGTGTGGACCGAAGGTTAAACGGAGATTGTAACGGCAGGACCTGATTGTAAAGTCATTCATTTTGTTTTAAGACCCTCTCTCTGGCACTTAAACATCTAAAACAGATAAAGGAATTAAAACCCAAAAAAGTAGTTGTTGTCCTGAGTGTGTACTTTTCCCCGGGCTACAACAGAAGTGATGTTATGTCTTAGTTTGGAGAAAATTAGAAGTCGAACCTTCGAACCTATGTTTGATTTTGAGAAAAGATGGGGTTCATTTGCTCGATACTACCATTTGAGTTAATTGATAGATTTCCTCCACGATCTAATTGTAAATTTTGGCTATGTCTCTGTGACTTTCTTTGATACAGAGATCAGAACTGTTAGCGGTACTCTGCGTGTAGTTTGACCAAGGTTCATACAAGTTGGTCAAACTTAATCAAGCTGTTGATTGTAGCAACTGCCTCTGAAATATCATTTCCCTTGAAACCCCTTGTTGGGCCCTATTTTTTTTTGATGGCGGTTTGATGTTTACCTTTAGAAGCTTTTTGTATGATGCATGGCTCTGGGGTTGAACACCTAATGGGTTCTTTTTCTCTCTCTCACTTTTCTTTGCTTTAGTAGGGTTTTTTCTTTCTTTTTTTTTGTGTCACCATATTTTTCAATCTTTAAAACATTTTTTTTTCCTTTGAGACGTTGTAAGTGCTACCTACTTCGATGTACTCTTGTTATTTTGGATAATAATAATAAAAAGATTTGAAAAGAAAGAGTTAATATATGAGAAGTGTTTGATGGATCTGGGAATCAGAGCTAAAGGAATCTGATTCCAAGAATCAAGGATCAACTTTGTTAGCCCTATACAGTACATATTAGGAATTTGCTGTGGTGTGTTGGTCAGGGCACAACATGCAACAAAAATCAACATTCAACAATTATAAAGAATTATTTAAACGGTTAAGGTACAGATATGGAATAAAATGTGCATAAATACACAAGCACCTGTGCGTAATCTGATTAACCTTTCTAGTGAGCCCCCCACCCCGCTCCCCAGCCTCCTCTATCAATTACCTCAGTCACTGCACTTTAAACCACTTCTTATAAACGCTATTTACATTGTAAATACATGCTGGTATTTGTGTATTTATGCACATTTGTTGCATCTTGTGTTGACCAAGATTCTTCCTCTCAGGTTAGTGAGACTAGAATGAGAGGTCATAGGTTAAGAGTAAAAGGTGAAATTTCAGATGATGGATCTTGGCCTGAAATGTCGATTCTTTATTCCTCTGCCTGACCTGCTGAGTTCCTCCAGCATTTTAGAACATAAGACATAGGAGCAGAATTAGACTATTCGGCCCATCAAGTCTGCTCTGCCATTTCATCCTGGCTGATTTATTATGCCTCTCAACCCCATTCTCCTGTCTTCTCCCAGAAACCTTTGATGCCTTGCCTAATCAAGAACCTATCAAACACCTCTTTAAATATACCCAATGGCTCGGCCTCCACAGCCGTCTGTGGCAACAAATTCACCACTCTCTGGCTACAGAAGTTTCTCCTCATCTCCCTTCTATTCTGGGGCTGGGCCCTCTGGTTCTAGATTCCCCCACCTTAGGAAATATCTTTTCCACATCCACTCCATCTAGGCTTTTCAATGTTGGATAGGTTTCATGGAGATTCTGAATATACTGTGAGTGATGTAAGAAGAGTGTGTGTGGGGGGGGAAACGCCTTCACTCAGAGGGAGGTGGGAGTGTGGAGTGAGCTGCCAGTGGGAGTGGCCGATGAGGGGGCGATCTTTTCACAGAGCGTGGTGGGTGTGTGAAATGTGCTGCCAGGGAGTGGTGTTAGAGGCAGGTACATTAGACATTTAAGAGGCTCTTAGATAAAATCTGTATGACTGCATGATTACAACTACCTTAAATGTTCCACATGCGCCTTACGCCTTGTTTTGCACCTTGGCTCCAGAGTGATGCTGTCTCATTTGGCTGTATTCATATACAGTTGAAAGACAATTTCAGGATGCATGGCAGCGATATTAAATCTTATTCTGATGGACAACAACACACACAAATTGCTGATAGAACACAGCAGGCTAGGCAGCATCCATAGGGAGAAGCGATGTCGACGTTTCGGGCCGAGACCCTTCGTCAGGACTAACCGAAAGGAAAGATAGTAAGAGATTTGAAAGTAGAGGGGGGAGGGGGAAATGCAAATGCAAAATGATAGAAGACCGGAGGGGGTGGGATGAAGCTAAGAGCTGGAAAGGTGATTGGCGAAAGTGATACAGAGCTGGAGAAGGGAAAGGATCATGGGACGTGAGGCCTTGGGAGAAAGAAAGGGGGGGGGAGCACCAGAGGGAGATGGAGAACAGGCAAACAACTAAATATGTCAGGGATGGGGTAAGAAGGGGAGGAAGGGCATTAACGGAAGTTAGAGAAGTCAATGTTCATGCCATCAGGTTGGAGGCTACCCAGCCGGTATATAAAGTGTTGTTCCTCCAACCTGAGTTTGGATTCATTTTGACAGTAGAGGAGGCCATGGATGGACATATTAGAATGGGAATGGGACGTGGAATTAAAATGTGTGGCCACTAGGAAATCCTGCTTCCTCTGGCGGACCGAGCATAGGTGTTCAGCGAAACGGTCTCCCAGTCTGCGTCGGGTCTCATCAATATATAAAAGGCCACACCGGGAGCACCGGATGCAGTATACCACACCAGCCAACTCACAGGTAAAGTGTCGCCTCACCTGGAAGGACTGTCTGGGGCCCTGAATGGTGGTGAGGGAGGAAGTGTAAGGGCAGGTGTAGCACTTGTTCCACTTACAAGGATAAGTGCCAGGAGGGAGATCGGTGGGAAGGGATGGGGGGACGAATGGACAAGGGAGTCGCGTAGGGAGCGATCCCTGCGGAAAGCAGAAAGGGGGGGGGAGGGAAAAATGTGTTTGGTAGTGAGATCCTGTTGGAGGTGGCGGAAGTTACAGAGAACTTCTGATGGACTTGTGGCACGATGCGCGGCTCCCGGGAGCCTCCCAGGCACCGACACCTGCCGCCCAGAGACCAGCGCGCATGCTCAATCCCTCTCTGCCGCCATCCCTCCCGCCCTGCCTAGTGCGCATGCTCGGTCGCGCTCTCTTCCCTGCCGCACTCCCTGATGCGCGCATGTGCTCTCCTTTCCGCTGCGTCTTCCGTGGCGCGCATGCTCAGTTCCTTCACTTACCCCTTCTCGCACTACCTGAGGTGCGCATGCTCAGTCCTCACACCTACACCCCTCATCCCCTTTCACTCCTGACAGTGGTGCGCATGATCAGTCCCTCCACTTACATCCCAACCGTCCCCGTTGCCTGAGGTGCGCATGTTCTTTGCTTGCGCGCCGCCGCGCCCTCCCACCCGTCCCACTGCTGTAGTGCGCATGCTCTCTCCCGCCCCCGCGCGATCGTGAGCGCGCCGGCCTGAGGAGTCACGTGGCGCAGACGGCAAAAGGCTATTAGACGGTCGGGCGTCCATTTTGAGGGAGAGACTCTTCTGGAAGGTGGGCGCATGTGGTGGTTCAGTGTGGGATCCGGGTGGTGAGAGGCTTCGGGAGCATCGCCATCCCACCCCTCCTTCCTTTTCAGGGATACCCTGCCGGTTTAGGACCCCGACACTCGCCGTCCGGGCTCCCTCCCGGCCTCGCCGTCGCCGCCGTTTCCCGCCGACCAGGACCCCAGCGCGCCTTCTCAGGCCTCGGCGGCCCCGCCCGGCCGCGGGCCTCTTTACTCCCTCCCTTCTCGCTGCGGTAAATCTCCTCGGCTCCCCCCGGCTCCTCAAGGCCTTTCCCCGGGGCCACATGGACAAAGGCGGGAAGTGGAGGCTCCGCGGCCTACATGCACACCGGCGGCGGGTTTCCCGCGCAGCTTCGGCGCCTCCCTCCCCCATCCCTCCTTCCCTCTTTCTTGGTGCGCGGTGTGCGTGTGTGACGGTGGGGTGGGTGGGTTGGAGAGGGCTCGGGGTCGGTATGAAGGTTCAGGCCGGCGGCGACTCTTTGTTACCGAGAGTTGGGGGGGAGAGGGAAGCGCGGGTTCCGCTCCCATGTCGGCCGCTGTCTCACCGTCTCTACTCTCTTTCTCGCTCTCCCTCCGGCAGCTACGAACTATGGGCGAACAGGGAGAACCTCAAGTTCAGTTCAAGGTAAGGGACTTCTTCCCCTCCAGCTCTCCAAACCAGGCCTCCGGTACCCCACATCCTGTCCTGGCACCCGGTGGTCTACCTATGTCCGGGCATCATCCTGTCCCCGCCCGCCGGTGCCCGATAACTGAATTAAAATACATAATAGTTAAATTAGTGCGATAATAAAAATATTGGGGTACTGTACATAGGTTTCTGTTAATGATTTGATATTTTATGTGCTCTATGGGATGTATCAGAGTCAGGGTTGATATCACCGCGTGTGAAGTTTGTTAACTTTGTGTCAGCAGTATAGTAATATATGATAGGAAAAAGGAAATTACAGTTGTATATATAATTAGTGCAAAAATAAAAACCGAGGTAATACATAATGAGCTAATGGGTTCACGTTATTGAGGCAATATTTTGTGCTGTATGGGATGTATCATACAGTTTCATAATCTCAGGTATTATGAAAATTGCTAAGTAGTAGTACAATGCAATAAATAACTGTAGATTAGTTATATATGTAATTAAATAGTGCAAAAGAGCCAAAAATAGTAGTGTTTCGTGGGTTTGATGTCCATTCAGAAATTGGATGGCAGAGGGGAAGAAGCTGTTCCTGACTTGTTGAATGTGTGCTTTCATCCTGATGGCACCAATGAGAAGAGGGCATGGAATATCCTGGGTATTCTTCATGATGTTCAATGTCTGTAAGAGCATTTTCTATAGATACTTTATTTCAATCAATAATCACCTTAACAGTGTCCATAATCCATCAGGTGAATACTGTATCTTATTATTGGATTGAAAAAAGGGTTAAAATATGTGGGGATAAGTTTGATTTTAATGAAGCATTTTGTTCAGTCATAATCAGAATAAAGATTTAATATCACTGGCATATGGCCTGAAATTTGTTTTGGCAGAAGTACATTGTGGCGCAAAGTAAAAATTACTATGCATTACAATAAGAAGTGTATATAAAATTCTGCACAAGAACAACTGAGTTAGTTTATTAAATATTTAAATTAGTACAACAACAGGAAAGGAAAATATTGTGTTCATGGGTTCAATGTCCATTCAGAAATTGATGGCAGAGGGGAAGAAGCTGTTCCTGAATCGCTGAGTGTGTGCCTTCAGCATCCTGTACCACCTCCCTGAATGCAGCAATGATGAGGGTGGGGGGAGTCAGGACTCTGAGAAGTCGTGTCTTGTTCGTAGTCTGCGCTGTGACTACATATTTAAAGATACATCTCTGGTAATGTCAGCTGCTGGGTGATTGAACCCTTCTGTGTTTTTCAGATTCTGTAATTTATAAATTCTTTGGTTTCTGATCCTTATTGAGAGCAATTGAGTGGTGGCATGAGTGTGCCTGCATGTTTGATCAGTTCCTCCCTCCCCCTCCACTAAGCCTTTATACTCCACACAATCTGAAAATTGCTGCAAGATTGGATCAGTAGTTAAATTAACTAGCCAAGTAGAATACACTAACTAGGTTGGAATGATATTTTTAAAACTGCAGTAAACTATGGAGCGAGCTAATGGAGAAATTGAATAAAATGACCTTCCAGAAACAGTAATGAGATAGATCTTTTTGACAATTGTGAATATACTTGACTCTAGATTTGGCCTTGTTTATTCCAGAACGATGTCTATAGGTTGAGACTGGTCTGTTTTCATATTGTTTAATTCTGTTTCACTAACAAAAACTGATTTCCATCACCTTTCTCCAGCTTGTACTTGTCGGAGATGGTGGCACTGGTAAAACAACTTTTGTGAAGCGCCATTTGACTGGTGAATTTGAAAAGAAGTATGTAGGTATGTGACAGTACTGTTCAATTCTTTATACCCAAGCTAATTCACAACAGCCTCTGGCAGACCTGTGTACGATTCCATGCCTTTCTCAGGGCATGCAAGTTTTTCATTTTCTTGTAATTAAGTAATTATTTCCCCTTAAATCTGATTCACTGCCCTTCTGGGGAGCATTCTAGATCAGTTTTGTGCAGTTTTTAATGTCCTAAATTCTGTCCTTTTGACCGACTGGAACAAGTGACAAGATGATTTACTCACTCTGTCTTGCTGAGCTCTTCAGTGATTTGAGCATGTGGCCATGTTACTGCTGCTCCGACAATCACAAAAGTTTCTCAAAAGCTGCTCTTGGTTCCATTCTGATAAATTTAATGCCTTCACATCGGTAGTGTGCCCAAAATTTGCAGTATTCTCAATTGATGACTTCAAAGAGTTTAACAGATCTATCATTTGGTTTGTGGTTTTTATTCTGCATAATAGCAGATTTCCTCAACATTGTTACTGTACCAGTCTATGCTGTCCAGAAACTAGATGTCATTCTAGCTGTTTAATGCATTTTACATAAAAACAAGATATAATAGAGCAAAAATTAGTAGGAAGTTAGAGGATTAGGAAGCTTTTAACATCAAACAGAAGGAAACTTAAACCCCATAACAAGAGAAAAGATGAAATATAAAGGTATGTTAACCAATAATATCAGAGGATGCAGTTTTTTTTAGATTACTGTATAAAGAGTAAAAGACAAGTGGATATTTGACCGCTGGAAACTGATGCTGAAGTGCTAGTAATGACAGACTAAAGTATTTTCTGTCAGTCTGCTGGAAGACACCAGCAGGATGCCAGAAATATGAGAGTCAGGGCAAAAGTGTAGTTCCTATTTATAAGGAGAAAGTGCTTGGGAAGATGAAAGGTAGATAAGTCACCTGGATCAGATTGGACTGCACTTGTGAGTTCAGAAAGGTAGTGACCATTAGTAATGATCTTTCAACAATCACTAGTTGAAAGATAACTTTCAACAGATAACAGTATTCTAGTTATCAAAGATAACTAGAATGATAACTGAGGACTGGAAAGTTGCAGATATCACTCCAGCTTACAAGAAGGGAACGAGGTAGAAGAAAGGAAATTATGGGCCAGTTAGATAAGTCACCTGGATCAGATTGGACTGCACTTGTGGGTTCTGAAAGGTAGTGACCATTAGTAATGATCTTTCAACAATCACTAGTTGAAAGATAACTTTCAACAGATAACAGTATTCTAGTTATCAAAGATAACTAGAATGATAACTGAGGACTGGAAAGTTGCAGGTATCACTCCAGCTTACAAGAAGGGAACGAGGTAGAAGAAAGGAAATTATGGGCCAGTTAGCCTGACTTAGTGGTTGGAAAGATGTTGGGAGTCCATTTTTCAAGGATGGGGTTTGAGGTACTAGGAGGCATATAATAAATAGGCCAAGTAAGCATGGTTTCCTTAAGGGAAAATTTTGCTTGATGAATCTGTTGGCATTTTGAGGGAAAAGCAGACAGGATAGACTTAAAGAGCCAATGGTATTACAAAATAGATAGTAGCATGGATGAAAGATTCACTGCTTGGCAGGAGGTGGAGTAGGAATAAAGCACACCTCTTCTGGTTGGCTGCTGGTGACTAGGGTTAGCGCACTCAGAGTATTGATGCAGTTTTGATCCTTTTTTTCTAAAAGATGAGCTACCATTGGAGAAGGTTTAGAGGAGGTTTTTGAGTGATCCCAAGAATGAAAAGGTTAAAATATAAGGAGTTTTTGGCTCTGGGCCTGTACTTGCTGCTGTTTAGAAGAACAATTGGGGGGGGGGGGGGATCCTCACTGAAACCTACATTTTGAAAGGTCTCAGAGTGGATGTTTCCTACAGTGGGGAATCTAGGACCAGAGGGCGCAGCCTCAGTAGAGGGACATCTACAGTGGCATGCAAAAATTTGGGCACCCCTGGTCAAAATTACTGTTACTGTGAATAGCTAAGTGAGTAAAAGATGACCTGATTTCCAAAAGGCAAAGTTAAAGATGACATTTTTAAAAAATATTTTAAGCAAGATTACTTTTTAATGTCCATCTTTTACAATTTCAAAATAACAAAAAAGGAAAAGGGCCCAAAGCAAAAGTTTGGGCATCCTGCATGGTCAGTACTTAGTAACACCCCCTCTGGCAAGTATCACAGCTTGTAAACGCTTTCTGTAGCCAGTTAAGAGTCTTTCAATTCTTGTTTGGGGGATTTTCACCCATTCTTCCTTGCAAAAGGCTTCTAGTTCTGTGGGATTCTTGGGCCATCTTGCATGCACTTTTATTTTGAGGTCTATCCATAGATTTTCGGGGGACTGGGGGCCATGGCAAAACCTTCAGCTTGCGCCTCTTGAAGTAGTCCATTGTGGATTTTGAGGTGTGTTTAGGGTCGTCCTCTTCATCTTCAGCTTTTTTACAGACTGTGTGATGTTTGCTTTCAGAATTTGCTGGTATTTTAATTGAATTCATTCTTCCCTCTACCGGTGAGATGTTCCCCATGGCATTGGCTGCAACACAAGCCCAAAGAAGGATCAATCCACCCCATGCTTAACAGTTGGAGAGGTGTTCTTTTCATGAAATTCTACACCCTTTTCCCTCCAAACAGACCTTTGCTCATTGCAGCCAAAAAGTTCTATTTTAACTTCATCAGACCACAGGACTTGTTTCCAAAATGTATCAGGCTTGATTAGATGTGCCTATGCAAACTTCTGACATGGAATTTTGTGGTGTTTGTGCAGGTGTCACTGCATAGCAGAACAGTGCACCACCACTCCAGAGTCTGCTAAATCTTCCTAAGGTCTTTTGCAGTCAAACAGGGGTTTTGATTTGGCTTTCTAGCAATCCTGTGAGCAGTTCTCTTGGAAAGTTTTCTTGGCCTTCGAGACCTCAACTTGATCTCCACCGTTCCTGTTAACTGCTATTTCTTAGTTAAATTACGAACGGAGTAAGTGGCTACCTGAAAGTGCTTTGCTATCTTATAGCCTTCTGCTTTGTGGGCATCATTTATTTTAATTTTCAGAGTGTTAGGCAGCTGCTTAGAGGAGCCCATGGCTGCTGATTGTTGGGACAAGGTTTGAGTAGTCAGGGTATTTATAAAGCTTTGAAGTTTGCATCACCTGGCCTTTCCCAACGATGACTGTGAACAAGTCATACAGCTAATTAAGGTTTGAGACCTTGGTAAAAGTTATGAGAGCTCTAATCTCTTGGGGTACCCAAACTTTTTCATGGTGCTCCTTTCCTTTTTTCACTCTTAAAATTATGCAAAACAAAAATAATACACTAATCTTGCTTAAAATGTTGATAAGAATGTTTCACCTTTAACTTTGACTTTTGGAGATCAGATCATCTTCTACTCAACTATTCACAGTAACATAAATTTTGACTGGGATGCCCAAACTTTTGCATGCCTCTGTATTTAGAATGGTTATGAGAATTTCTTTCGTGTGACTGGAGGCTGGGTAGTGGGGATATGTAAAGTGGAGAGCGATGGGTTCTTGATTAGTCAGGGCATCAAAAGTTGAGGACAGGTTGAGAGGGATAATAAATTAGCCATGATGAAATGGCAGAGCCCACTCGATAGGTTGAATGGCCTAATTCTGCCTCTGTCTTGTTTTATGCATTGAATTCTCCACAAAGTCAAGCCAAGAATTGTCAATTGAAAGCCTGTATGCTCATCGCATAATTGTAGGGGTGTGATGTTTTATCTCCTTGTGAATTCTGGGGTAATATTGTGCTTTTTGCTTTGCAGCAACTTTGGGAGTTGAAGTTCACCCATTAGTGTTCCATACTAACAGAGGACCTATCAAATTCAATGTGTGGGATACTGCTGGTCAGGAGAAATTTGGTGGTCTCCGGGATGGTTATTATATTCAAGGTAAGAGTTCACATTCTGTAGCTCCTGAGAGCCGTAGTTTTGAGTATCTTAGGTTCTTACTCCCTGTTTCTTTTAACAGCTCAGTGTGCCATTATCATGTTTGATGTAACCTCACGGGTGACATACAAGAATGTGCCTAACTGGCATCGAGATCTGGTGCGTGTATGTGAAAACATCCCCATCGTGCTGTGTGGCAATAAAGTTGACATTAAAGACAGAAAAGTGAAGGCAAAATCTATTGTCTTCCACAGAAAGAAGAACCTCCAGGTATACTATCCTAATGGTCTTCACTCTTGTTGGAGTTTGTTGTCTGATGTACTACTGGGTGTTTTAATGTACCCATGTGTATTCATCAGACATCTTTACATTTTGAGCAGGCACTTTGATTTGGAGAGGATTTGATTTAAAAAAAACTTCTTACTCTTGAACAATGTTTTTGTCATGTCTTCAGATAGGCTGATATATTTTATTGATATACAGCATGAAGCAGGCCCTTTGAGCCATGCTGCCCACAACTCACCTATTAAATCCTGGTCTAATCATGGGACAATGCAAGTCCTTTGTACTGTGGAAGGAAACCTATGTGGTCATGGGAAGGATGTACAAACTCCCAGGGGGACATGATCCTGGGTAGTTGTTGTGCTAACCACTATGCTGGCCATTAGAATGTGGCTGTTGAGACTAAATTTTGGAAATCTGGCAAGCTGCTGTTTTGTGGATCTATTGAGGAATGATTCTAGGTTCATAAAGATGGTTGGTGAAATCGATTGTTTCTAGTTTGCTTTTACAGGCGTAATGGAGAAAATTGGTTGTATACTCGGTTCAGTTAGTCAGGTGCAAGCTTGGGGGTGGGGGTTGGGTAGGAGTAGATACAAACTGAGTCATAGATAAGTACAGCTCAGAGATCCTTAGCCCATGCTGGACATTTGAACTGCCTACTCCCATCGACCTGCATTTTGACCATAGCCCTCCATATGCCTCCCATCCATGTACTTGGTCAAGGTTCTCTTAGAAGTTGAAGTTGAGCTTCCATGCACCACTTGTGCTAGCAGCTTGTTCCACACTTTCACCACCCTTTGAAAGTTTCCCTCGTGTTCCCATTAAACTTTTGCCCTTTGCTTTGCAAGTTGGATATTGACATTTGTCATCTTGTTGTAAATTTAGTTTTGCAAATTGACATCAATTTAGGGGAAACATTTCAAAATTAAAAACTGTTCTGAGGCTTTTCTGTGCAGAGCATTTGCTTGGCAAACCTGTGGTTGTGACTTTACTCAGGAGTGCAGCATATGTGGTTGGATGGCCTACAGCTTGGAAAGCAGGTCTGCAATTACTTAGAATTGACAAACCAGTGCTGTTATTGAAGCTATTGAATGCTTTTGGGCGTTGGTAGGTTCTTGTGGGTTTCAGAAGGGTTATTGTCTTAGCTTTCAGTATTACCCAGTTTGGGCATCGGGATTAAAAGTTCCAGGAAACTGAGAAACGTTTGCAATTTGCTCTTGGGTGGGAGCTAGGGAGATTATGCTTGGGCATGCTGGAATGATTTTTTTGGAAAAATTGGGGGTAGACTTTTCAATTGTGATTTGTTTTTAGTTGATTTGGTTTAATGTTACTGTTCTTGCTCATTGACAAAGTTTATCAGAAAGGAATGGTGCAGTTTGGAGGCTGTTCATCACATTTCGAAGGTGGGGAGCTTTGCTTGCTGCACACTGATATTTGCTTGCTTCCCTGCAGTACTATGACATTTCTGCCAAAAGCAACTACAACTTTGAGAAGCCGTTCCTGTGGCTTGCCAGGAAGCTCATTGGAGATCCCAACTTGGAGTTCGTTGCTATGCCAGCCTTGGCACCACCAGAGGTTCAGATGGACCCGCAACTAGCTGCACAATATGAAGAGGATCTCAAGGTACAGTATCTCTACCCTGAACAACTTTACCATTTCCATATTTGTTGCTTACAGTACATCAGGCCTTCAAGTGCCTGCAGGAAAACAATCCTGAGGTAGTATTTAGTAACATCTGCACCCTTTGATAATACATTTACTTTGATTTTGACTGAGCCGAGATAGAACCTCTATGCACCACTATGAAACTCCTTACAGCAATTAAGCTAATATGCCAAGACACATAACATGGTGTGCACCTTGGCAAATTAGCTTAATTGCTGTAAGGCATTTCATAGTGGTGCAGAAATTATATCAAAGTATTAGCCAAAACTATTTGTGGTTTGTAAATAGAATTTATTTCTCAATAAAATGTTGAAGCACTTGAATGATCTTGGATTGATATTCTGGAGTAAAGATATCAATTTGATAGTCTGACTTTCTTGATGTTTGTATCAGTTTTCATGGATTCAAGATTTGTCCTGATCAGTATAAACTTATAAAAATTGCAGAAGTAATGAGTTTTGTAATGTTTTGAAATCTACAAAATGTTGATACAAAAAAATCCATATCCAATTTACAGTATACTTTGGTGTTTAAAATTGGATGTGATTAATGGTTGGGGTTTTCTTTCCTATGTCTGAATGCAACCAGTGTCTAGTGAAATGCACTCTTATACAATGTCTGCTTTTGTTTTCCATGCACCAGATTGCTCAAGACACTGCATTACCAGATGAGGACGATGACCTGTGAATTGGTGGCTGGAGTCGAACACAGCAGCCTAGTTTTATAGGCAGCTGTCCTGTGATGCGGTGTTTGCCAGTTAATTAGAACAGCTTAAGTGCTTATAATCTTTAGGAGGCTAAAGGAGTTGAAATTGGAAGTGAATGCTGTGCGGTATGACCATATTCTTCACAATTAGATCTGTGTACTTGATACTAAAACTGTTGATAAACTGCAACATTTGAGTGTATGCATAATTTAATTTATGATACTGGTAAAATCACAATACATCGTTACAAGTTGTATGTTAATGTCATTCCTACTTTTTGTTAACCTTTTTTGTTTAGATCATACAGTTGTGATCTTAATAAAGTTGTATTCCAAATGACTCCATGAATTGTGGCATTAAAGTGCTCGGCATTACTTCCAATGTTCCGTGTTTTTAACCTGTATTTAATCTACCAACCTTAGTGGTGCTTGCATGGTTACTTTTCCAGTGATAGTTAAGTGTTTTTTTAAAAAGTGAAAGGAATCGACATGGAGGGGTAACCTTTGTCACTGGTGGCTATAGTAACCAGCCAATCCAGTACATATTGACTTAAGCTGTTGAGGTTTTAGGATTGTCCAACAATTTCTGGAGTAATAATTGATCACTGCAGTTTTGAAATGGTTGATGCTGGAAAAATATACAGCCAATAGTAATTGCTGAAGTTTTGTTAATTGCAGAGTAGGCCCTTCTAGATGTTTAAGCTCTGTTGTGAGCACCCCACCAATTTAACCCTATTACCCTTTTGCCCAACTCATCTGTGCTGTGTTACCCAAAGGGCTAGTCTCATCAGTTCGTAGTGCTCTAAACCTCTCTTATACTTTTCAATGTTTAGATATACAGCACAAAATATTCTGGGCCACCCAATAACATACCAATTTAGCTCTAGCCTAATTGGGACAATTTACAATAATCAGTTAATCTCATAATCTGTAGGTCTTTGGACTCTGGGAGGAAATGAGCACACAAAGGAAACCCACATTTTTCAGAATTGGGTTTAGTATCACGAGCATATGTCATGAAATTTGTCTTGGGGTAGCAGTACTTTGCAATGCATAGTATAATTCATTTTTTCTAATATACTAAATAAGTAAGTAGTGAGGTTGTATTCATTGTCCATTCAGAAATGAGAGCATGGGAAAAGCTGTTCATTGTTGATTGTTTCTTCAGTCTCCTGTACCTCCTTCCTGATGATACTAATGAGAACAAGGCACACCCTGGATGATGGATGCTGAGGCATCACTCCTTGTCCTGGATACTATGGAAAGACAATATATACTGTGACATACCAGGCTCCCAAGAAATAGCTATTGTTCCTTAGCTGCATTGTTAGGTTGGGCCCAGGATAGATTCTTAGACACTGACCAGGGAGGAACATATAGCGACTCCTTTGAGGTGATGTCAGAATTGAGTTGAAGTCTGCCACCCTAAGCTGTCATAGTATCACATTAATGGCTGCATTCCATGATACCCCATAGGTGAAGGGGTCAGAATATGACAGTTTATCTTCAGGCAGGGGTCAAAAGGGTTTGATTTTTATTGATGTTTATTTTGGAGGGAATTGGAAATGCAGTCGTTGGCCTCTATAGCTGCAAGGGTAACACTTTTTTCTATTAGTGCTGCTGCTGCAAAGACAAATTCCATGACACATGCTGGTGATACTAAACAGCAAAACATGAGAAAATCTGCAGATGCTGGAAATTCAAACAACACAAAATGCTGGTGCAAAATCACTTCCAAATCTTAGTATCTTTCTCTTCAGTTAGTCCTGACGAAAGGTCTCGGCCGGAAACGTTGACAGTGCTCCTTATAGATGCTGCCTGACCTGCTGTGTTCCACCAGCATTTTGTGCGTGTTTGGTGATATTAAACCTAATTCTGAAATGTGTGTGCTCCTGTCTTCTCCCATAATCAGGAGTTGAATACATGCCCCCAAAAAAGTAAGTAGGATTATGGGATACAAATTACAATGGCAGATAGGGCAATACAATAGTGATAGGGGATTTCAATATGCAGGTACATTAGGAAAATCCTGTTGGAGCTGGATCCCAAGAAGACATTTGTAGAATATCTACAAGATAGCTTTTTAGGGCAGCCTGTGGGTGAGCACATTAGGGAATAGCTGTTCTGTAATGAATCAGATTTGATTAGAGAGCTTATGAAAAAGGAACCCTTGATTGTATTCATCCTGCAGTTAGGGAGAAGATCAAATAAGGTGTATCAATATTACAGTGAAGTAAAAAGAGAGGGGCTGGCTAAAGTTGATTGGAAAGGAACACTAACACAGATGACGGCTGGAGTTTCTGGGAGCAATTCAGAAGGTGGAGGATAGATAAATACCAAAAAAAAGTATTGTAAGGGCAGGATGACAGCTGTGGCTGATGAGGGAAGTTAATGATGGCATAAGAGCACAAGCGAGGGCATATAAATGTGGCAAAAAAAATAGAGGGAAGTAAGGATTGGGAGGCTTTTAAAAACCAATGGAAGGCAACTAATGCCAGAAGGACAGAAAAGATGAAATATGAAAGTAAGCTAGAGAGTAATTTCAGGATACCAAAAGGTTTTTTGAAATGTATAAATAGTAAAAGGCAAGGGTGGATATCAAAATGATGATGGAGAGGTAGTTAACCCGGATAACAAAGTGGTTGTGTCAGTATTCATTATGGAAGTCATCAGCAGTATGCCAGAAATTAGTGTTGGGGACAGAAAGTGAGTTCTTTTGCTATTTGTTGCTAAAGAGAAGGCATTTGGATTGGGAGAATGGGCAAAGAAATAGCAGATAGAATATAATGCATGGCTTGTACATTGTAGAAGGAATCAAAGTGTATTTGGTGTCGACGTGGCATAGAACAGTACTGCACAGAAATGGGTTCTTTGGCCCACAGTGTTGTGCTGAACCAACTAAATTACTAATCAATGGTTCAAAGGTTCATGTACTATCAAAGCATGTATGCATATACAACTCTGAAATTTTGTCTTCTCCAGATAGCCACAAAACAAATCATGAAAGTCATTCTGAGGGGAACATCAAACCCATCTCACCCCCTTCACACAAGAACAGCATCCTGATCAAAACCCCCTTCTATGGCATAAGATAGAAGATTGACCCCAAAATAACCCCTCCCCACACAAATACTAACAGATCATCAACCCCCAAACACCTTCCTCTCATACAACAAAACAGAAAAGGAACGGGCGATTAAGAAAGCACAGAATATAACACAGAAGCATGATACTATGCTCTGTTATTGCTGACATTCATTGAAAGAGACACCACGTGAGTGTAGAGGCCTGCCACAGTGCTCCACAGCAATAGGCCACTCATAGAAACCAACTGCAGCCATCAAAAGACAGTTGGCTCTGAACTCGTGCTCGCTATCCACATTGGCTTTGATGTCTCATTTTTCTTTGATGCTTTAACTGGCGAAATGGAGTATTGGCCTGTGCTCACTTCCCAGGATCTTCTTGGAGACAGCAAAGCGCTGGGTCACCTAAACATCCAAAGAGTAAATCGCAGGCTCAAACACATTTAAAGTGAAAAACAGACATATGAGAAGTTCACTGGCTGCACTTACTATCAAAGAATGTATACAGTATACAACCTGAAATTCCTACTCTTCAAAGACATTAATGAAAACAAGAGTACCACAAAGAATGAAAGGTGGTAAATATTAGAACCCTAAAGTCCACTCTCTGTCCTCCCACACACAAACAGCAGCAAAGCATCAACCCTCCCCTCCCCCACCTCCACTTACTCCAGCAGAAAGCACAAGGACCCACAACCAGCCAAGCAAGCAATTACAAAGCCCCCAAAGAGAGACCATGATCTGCAGTCCAACAAAAACTAATTGTTCACCTGACAATTTGGCATGCCATAGGCTGTCTGTCCCTAATAAAGGGGGCAGAGAGGTGTCACCACAGCAAAAACAAATAACCTGCTGTTTTACGATGTTGAAGTCTGCCTCATCACTGTTATTCCAAACTCTTCGACTTGGGAGTCAGCAGCAAACTTTCCCTCACCATTGAGAGAGAGTGATTCCCTGATCTGTTGTGGTGATGTTCACTTTCTCTCATGACACTTCAGTCAGCGACACCAGCATGGAATCCACAGGGCTTGCTCCACACGTCTTCCACAGTGCATCCTCAGTATTTTGAAAAATGGCCGGCCAGTGAGCCGTGGGATTAGGAAGCACTGCAGTTTGCGTGCACCTGTAGATCATGGACTCTGACAGAACCACATCCACCTTGAAAAGGAAAACAAATGACATTAAAGGAAAGAAATTCAGCTGTTTTGCAGATGAGCTCGAAGAAGCCTGTCAAATGGCTAACTGATCTCTTCTGCCTACACACTTCCATTTTCCTCACATTCATGTGCCTATCTAAATATCTGTTGTTAATGTATCTACCTCTACAGTACCACCACAAATTTACTAACCCTAACTGTTACATCTTTGGAAAGTACCGTGGAGAGCATTCTAACTGCATTACCATCTCCTTTGGGGGGGGGGGGGGGGGTGGCTACTGCCCAGAATTGGAAACAGTTGTAAACTCAGCCAGCTCCATCATGGGCACCAGCATCCAGGGCATCTTCAAGGAGTGACGCCTTAAAAAGGTGGCATCCATCATTAAGGACCTCCATCACTCTGGACCATCATTGCTGCCATGAAGAAGGAGGTACAGGAGCCTGAAGACACACACTCAGTGATTCAGGAACAGCTTCTTCCCCTCTGCCATCAGGGAGGAGGTACAGGAGCCTGAAGACACACACTCAGTGATTCAGGAACAGCTTCTTCCCCTCTGCCATCAGGGAGGAGGTACAGGAGCCTGAAGACACACACTCAGTGATTCAGGAACAGCTTCTTCCCCTCTGCCATCAGGGAGGAGGTACAGGAGCCTGAAGACACACACTCAATGATTCAGGAACAGCTTCTTCCCCTCTGCCATCAGGGAGGAGGTACAGGAGCCTGAAGACACACACTCAGTGATTCAGGAACAGCTTCTTCCCCTCTGCCATCAGGAAGGAGGTACAGGAGCCTGAAGACACACACTCAATGATTCAGGAACAGCTTCTTCCCCTCTGCCATCAGGGAGGAGGTACAGGAGCCTGAAGACACACACTCAACGATTCAGAAACAGCTTCATCCTCTGCCATCGGATTTCTGAATGGACCCATGAATGCTACCTCACAACATCTTTTCTCCTTTTGCACTATTTATTTAACTTTTTAAATATATAAAATATATACTGTAATCCACAGTTTTTTATTATCTTGTATTGTACTGCTGCTGCATAACAACAAATTTCATGGACATTTGCCAGTGATATTAAATCTGATTCTGATTTTGAAGCTGGAACACCCGGATGAAATGCACACAGTACACAGGGAGGATGTACAGACTCCTTACAGACAGTGGCAGAAGTTGGATGCCGATCACTGGCGCTGATCCAGTGTGCTGGATTGGAGTGTTGTGTAAAATTAGACCACCATCAGGCGGGGGTACAGGAGCCGTAGGTGCCACACCACCGAAGTTCAAAGTAAATTTATTATCAAAGTACATATATGTCACCATGTACAAATGTGAGATTCATTCTCTTGCGGCCATTCACAGTAAACACAAAGAAATGCAATAGATTCAACGAAAGACCACACCCAACAAGATGGACAACCAATGTGCAAAATACAGGAACCTATGCAGATACAAAATCAATAGATAAATAACACTGAGAACATGAGATGAAGAGTCCTTAAAAATGAATCCATCTGCTCTGTAATCTGTTCAGAGTTGTGGTGAGTGAAGTTATCCATGCCGGTTCAGGAGTCTGATGGTTGAGGGGTAATAATTGTCCCTGAACCTGGTGGAATGAGTTCTGAGGCTCCTGTACCACCTTCCTGGTGGCAGCAGTGAGAAGAAGCATGGCTTGGGCGGTGGGCTTCCTTGGTGATCGATGCTGCTTTCCTGTGGCAGCTTCTCATGTAGAAGTGGGGAGGTCTTTTCCTGTGATAGACCGGGCTGTATCAACTACTTTTGTAGGATTTTCCATTCAAGGGTGGTGGTGTTCCCACAACAGGCTGTGATTCTACCCGTCAATATACTCTCCACCACACATCGCTCCTGCACCAGGATGGGAGATCAACAACTCGCTGTTCAATGTTACAGCGTTGTTTCTCCGAGCCCCCGACTCAACGATCAGCAGACTCTCACTCACTATCAAAACAGAGAAAGAGGATTGGTTGAGTGCAGGGGCCTTCTTCCTACAGCAGTGCACACCGCTTGTCGTCTCGATGTTTCTTTCAGTCTTCTGCAATGCCGGGTTGACCACGGGGCAGCAACCCAAAGGCGCGATATCTGCTGGGCTGTAGATAGAGGTATTGTACGGCCAGGGCACCCAGAGTGAGAACCCACCATTCATGAGAACCATAACTGGAGCTGCAGCTGTAGATCAGGGACTCCGATAAGAGCCCAGCCACCTTGAAAAGAAAAGACATGAGATGAGAAGAATAAACTGTTGCACGGTTAATATGCGAGGAGTGTTTGATGGCTCTGGGCCTGTACTCACCTGAGTTTAGAAGAATGAGGGAGAGATCTCATTGAAATCTGGCGAATATTGAAAGGCCTTGATAGAGTGGATATGGAGAGGATGTTTCCTACAGTGGGGGAGTCTGGGACCAGAGGACACAGATAGAGTGGATGTGGAGAGGATGTTTCCTATAGTGGGGGAGACTAGGACCAGAGGACACAGATAGAGTGGATGTGGAGAGGATGTTTCCTACGGTGGGGGAGTCTAGGACCAGAGGACACAGATAGAGTGGATGTGGAGAGGATGTTTCCTACAGTGGGGGGGGTCTAGGACCAGAGGACACAGATAGAGTGGATGTGGAGAGGATGTTTCCTATAGTGGGGGAGTCTAGGACCAGAGGACACAGATACAGTGGATGTGGAGAGGATGTTTCCTATAGTGGGGGAGTCTAGGACCAGAGGACACAGATACAGTGGATGTGGAGAGGATGTTTCCTACAGTGGGGGAGTCTGGGACCAGAGGGCACAGATAGAGTGGATGTGGAGAGGATGTTTCCTACAGTGGGGGAGTCTAGGACCAGAGGACACAGATAGAGTGGATGTGGAGAGGATGTTTCCTATAGTGGGGGAGTCTAGGACCAGAGGACACAGATACAGTGGATGTGGAGAGGATGTTTCCTACAGTGGGGGAGTCTGGGACCAGAGGGCACAGATAGAGTGGATGTGGAGAGGATGTTTCCTACAATGGGGGAGTCTAGAACCAGAGGACACAACCTCAGAATAGAGGGATATCCACTTAGAACAGAACTCAGATGAAATTACTTTAGCTAGAGAGTGGTGTATCTGTCCCATTCATTTCCACAGATAGAATCAAGTTAATAGGTATATTTAGATTAGGTTCTAGATTCGTAAATTATGGGGGAGAAGGCCGGAGAATGGTGTTGAAGAGGGATAATCAATCAGCCACAATGGAATGACAGAGCAACTTGATGGGCTGATTGGCCTAATCTGCTCCAAAGTTTGGTCTTACACCAGACACTTGTCTCAAGCCCTCAGTGAATTCTATCAATTCAAGTCAAGTTGAGTCAAGTTTATTGTCATTTAACTATATACACTTATACTGGCAAACAAAAGAACATTTCTCTGGACCAGGGTGTAAAAAACACAGTGGTGTGGCAACCCACTTCCTAGCGCACTCGAACCGGCTCACAAATAGCCAGCGCGCCGGCACAAAGGCCAGGTCTGCTTCACCAACGAAGGGAAAGCCTGCGGGGGTTTGTGAGTACATGCCCCTTACAGCATCCGCGCCCAGGGAGGGCGGGATGAGGGAGGCTTTAAAGCAAGGCTGTGAAGTTCGAATAAAATCTTCTTTAACTGCAGTTTACCGACTCCGTGTCGTTATTTTAGCGCTGCGTGTAGCACACCACTACAATTGGTGACCCTGACGGTCCAAACGATTTTTGGATCGGAGATGACCGATGCCGCATCTGTTCATGCGGTTTCGTTGAAACTGCCAAGCTTCTGGACGCTGCGACCTCACCTCTGGTTCCAGCAAGCAGAAGCCCAATTCCACGTTCGGCAGATAACCTCGGAGGGCACACGTTACTACTACGTGGTGAGCTCCCTCGACCAGGACACAGCGGCCCAGGTTGCAGAGTTCGTACAGTCTCCCCCGGCGGACGGCAAGTACATGGAATTCAAAGCCCTGCTCATAAGGACTTTCGGACTCTCACGGCGCGAGTGAGCTGCCCGCTTACTGCACCTGGATGGTTTGGGGGACAGTCCTCCATCGGCTTTAATGAATGAGATGTTGTCACTGGCCGGAGGACACAAGCCCTGCCTCATGTTTGAGCAGGCATTCCTGGAGCAGCTGCCCGAGGACACACGCCTGCTGCTGTCCGACGCGGATTTCAGCGACCCCCGGAAGGTGGCGGCCCGGGCGGACTTGCTGTGGAACGCCAAGAAGGTGAGTGGGGTGTCCATCGCACAGATCACCAGGCCACGCTCCCAGCAGCAAACCAGTCCAGGCCCGGCCGCAGAGCCCGCTAAACCCAGAGGCCAGGGTGTGGAGCCCAGCGAGCAATGGTGTTTCTACCACCAGCAGTGGGGCGCAGAAGCCTGCCGTTGTCACCCGCCCTGCCAGTTCCCGGGAAACGCCAGGGCCAGCCGTCGCTGATGGCTACGGCGGCTGGCCATCGGGATAGCCTCCTGTATGTGTGGGACAAGAGGTCGGGACACCGTTTTTTGGTCGACACAGGTGCCGAGATCAGCGTCTTACCTCCGACGAGTTATGACACCCGCAACAGGGCACCGGGTCCCCCCCTGAGGGCCGTGAATGGCAGCACAGTAAGGACCTACGGCTACAGTTCGGCTCCAGCCGGTTCATGTGGGACTTCACACTGGCCGCCATAGCCCAACCGCTTCTGGGTGCGGATTTTTTGCGGGCTCACAGCCTACTGGTCGACCTGCCCAGGAAGAGACTGGTCCACACCGAGACCTTTCAGACGTTCTCCCTGGGAGAAGCCCAGTTGCCAGCCCCACACCTCGACTCCATCACGCTGTCCGACAACGACTTCACCAGGGTCCTGGCGGATTTCCCATCGGTTCTGGCACCGCAGTTCACGGCAGCCATGCCCCGACACGGCGTACAGCACCACATCTCGACCCAGGGACCACCCCTCCACGCCCGTGCTCGGCGGCTTCCCCCAGACAAACTCCGACTGGCAAAGGAGGAGTTCATGAGGATGGAGGAATTGGGGATCATACGGCGGTCCGACAGCCCATGGGCTTCCCCCCTGCACATGGTGCCCAAAGCAGCCGGGGGCTGGAGACCGTGCAGCGACTACCGCAGGCTGAACGAGGCTACCACACCAGACCGCTACCCTGTGCCGCACATTCAGGACTTTGCAGCAAACCTGCACAGCGCACGGATCTTCTCCAAGGTAGACCTTGTCCAAGGATACCATCAAATCCCGATGCATCCGGACGACGTCCCCAAAATGGCTCTCATCACCCTGTTCGGCCTTTTCGAGTTCCTCCGCATGCCGTTCGGCCTGAAGAATGTCGCACAGACGTTCCAGCGGTTAATGGACGCGATGGGACGCGACCTGGACTTCGCATTCATCTATTTGGATGACATCCTCATAGCCAGCAGCAGTCGTCAGGAGCATCTGTCCCACCTCTGTCAACTCTATGCCCAACTGAGTGAATACGGTCTAACAATCAACCCGGCCAAATGCCAGTTCGGGCTCGACACCATTGACTTCCTGGGCCACAGGATTACTAAAGATGGGGCAACCCCTCTGCCCGCTAAGGTAGATGCGGTCCGCCATTTCCCCCGACCCACCATGATCAAAGGCCTTCAGGAATTCGTAGGTATGGTCAATTTCTACCACCGCTTCCTCCCTTCAGCTGCCCGGATCATGCGCCCCCTGTTCGCCTTGCTGTCCGGTCCGGGCAAGGACATTACCTGGGACGAGGTGTCCGCCGCCGCTTTCATTCAAACGAAGGAAGCCTTGGCGAACGCTGCGATGCTAGTGCACCCCAGAATGGACGTCCCTACCGCCCTCACAGTGGACACATCTAACACGGCAGTCGGTGGGGTACTGGAGCAGCTCATCGCGGGCCGCTGGCAACCCCTGGCGTTTTTCAGCAAACACCTGCGGCCACCTGAGCTCAAATACAGTTCTTTCGACCGGGAACTGTTGGCGCTATACCTGGCAATCCGGCATTTCAGGTACTTCTTAGAAGGTAGGCCCTTCACCGCGTTCACGGACCACAAACCGCTTACCTTTACGTTCACAAAGGTGTCCGATCCCTGGTCGTCCCGCCAGCAGCGCCATCTGTCTTACATCTCCGAATACACGACGGATGTCCGGCATGTCTCGGGTAAGGACAATGTCGTGGCGGACGCCCTCTCCCGCCCTAACATCCAAGCCCTGTCCCGGGGGTAGACTATGAATCGCTGGCAGAGGCGCAGCAGGCAGACGAGGAGATCCCGAGTTACAGAACCGCAGTCTCCGGTTTGCAGCTCCAGGACCTCCCCGTAGGCCCAGGCGAGAGGACCCTACTCTGTGACGTCGCCACCTGCCAGCCCCGTCCCGGCGAACTGGCGGCGACGTGTTTTCGACTCCATTCATGACTTAGCGCACCCCTCCATCAGGACAACTGTCCAGCTGGTAGCCAACAGGTTCGTTTGGCACGGACTCCGCAAGCAGGTCAGTGAATGGGCCAAAACGTGCATGCACTGCCAAACAGCCAAGGTGCAGCGGCACACCAAAGCTCTGCCGCAGCAGTTTCACCCCACCCGCCGGCGTTTCGACCACATTCGTGTGGATATCGTGGGCCCCCTGCCAGTGTCGCGCAGAGCGTGGCACCTCCTGACTATCGTGGACCGGTTCACA
Source organism: Hemitrygon akajei (assembly GCF_048418815.1). NCBI lineage: Eukaryota > Metazoa > Chordata > Chondrichthyes > Myliobatiformes > Dasyatidae > Hemitrygon > Hemitrygon akajei. Next base: position 131,860,072 of record NC_133130.1, on the reverse strand, counting down.
AGATGGCCAGAGGCGGTTCCACTCACCGACACCACCTCCGAATCTTGCGCCCAGGCACTGATCGCCACCTGGGTGTCCCGCTTTGGTGTACTGGCCCACATTACCTCCGACAGAGGCGCCCAGTTCACCTCCAGCCTGTGGTCAGCTATGGCCAGCCTTTTGGGGACACAGCTGCACCACACCACTGCCTACCGAGAGTTGGGATAAATGGTTTATTCTCAGACTGGCAGTTGGTGACTAGTGGTGTTCCGCAGGGGTCGGTGTTGGGACCCCAACTCTTTACAATCTATATTAATGATTTGGAGAAAGGGACTAAGTGCAATGTATCAAAGTTTGCTGATGACACAAAGATGGGAGGGAGTGTAATGAGTGCGGAGGACATTGAAACCCTGCAGGGGGACATAGATAGGCTGAGTGATTGGGCAGACATTTGGCAGATGAAATATAATACTGACAAGTGTGAGGTCTTGCACTTTGGCAGGAAAAATAATAGAGCAAGTTATTATCTAAATGGAGAGAAACTGGAAAGTGCTTCTGTGCAAAGGGATCTGGGGGTCCTGGTGCAGGAAACACAAAAAGTTAGTATGCAAGTGCAGCAGGTGGTCAAGAAGGCCAATGGAATGCTGGCTTTTATTGCTAGGGGGATGGAGTATAAGAACAGGGAGGTCTTACTGCAGTTGTACCGGGTATTGGTGAGACCACACCTGGAGTACTGCATGCAATTCTGGTGTCCATATTTAAGAAAGGACATACTGGCTCTCGAGGCAGTGCAGAGAAGGTTCACTAGGTTAATTCCGGGGATGGGTGGGTTGATGTATGATGAGAGGTTGAGTAGATTGGGACTCTACTCATTGGAGTTCCGAAGAATGAGAGGCGATCTTATTGAAACATATAAGATTGTGAAGGGGCTTGATCGGGTGGATGCGGGGAGAATGTTCCCAATGATGGGTGAAACTAGGACCAGGGGGCATAATCTTAAAATAAGGGGATGCCGTTCCAGGACTGAGATGTGGAGAAATTTCTTCACTCAGAGGGTAGTGGGGCTGTGGAATTTACTGCCCCAGAGAGCTGTGGAAGCTACTACACTCAATAAATTCAAAACGGAGATAGACATTTTCCTGGATAAAAATGGCATTAGGGAATACGGTGAGCGAGCAGGTAAGTGGACATGAGGCTAGGTCTAGATCAGCCATGTGATCTCCTGGACCAGTTTTCGATAGCCTAAATGGGTCGGAGAGGAATTTTCCAGATTTTTTCTCCTCAATTGGCAACTCGGTTTTTTCCCCCGGGTGATCACATGGGTTTGGGTGGGATGAATAATAAAATAAAATGGGCGGCATGGTGCCCTGTTGGTTGGCACTGTTGCCTTGTGGGATTCGGTGAAAACTAGAGTTAAGATTGGATCAGCCATGATCTTGTTGAATGGCGGAGCAGGCTTGAGGGGCCGATTGGACTACTCCTGCTCCTATCTCTTATGTTCTTATGTACCACCCACAGTCGAACGGCCTGGTGGAGCGTTTCCACCATCACCTGAAGTCGGCTCTCGTGGCCCGCCTGAGAGGAGCCAACTGGGTGGACGAGCTTCCCTGGGTCCTACTCGGAATCCGCACGGCGCCCAAAGACGATCTGCACGCCTCGTCGGCCGAGCTGGTGTACAGCGCACCCCTGGTCATCCCCGGGGAGTTCATACCAGCCCCACGGGGGCACGAGGAAGAACCTGCAGCAGTCCTGAGCAGACTACGCGAGAGACTCGGTGACCTGGCCCCCATACCCACTTCGCAGCATGGGCAGAACCCGACCTGCGTACCCAAAGACCTGCAGAACTGTAATTTTGTGTTTGTACGACGGGGCGGGCATCGGCCACCGCTGCAATGGCCCTACGAGGGGCCGTTTACGGTGCTCAGGAACAACGGGTCCACGTTCGTGCTGGACGTTGGGGGGAGAGAGGAGGTTTTCACAGTGGACCAACTCAAACCGTCCCATGTGGACCTGGCTCAACCGGTCGAGTTTCCGGCACCGCGGCGCAGAGGCTGACCTCCCAATCAGGGCCCGGCCCGGACTGTGGACATTGGGGAGTGTATCGCCGGTTCTGGGGGTGGGGGGGGGGGGGTTATGTGGCGACCCACTTCCTAGCGCACTCGAACCGGCTCACAAATAGCCAGCGCGCCGGCACAAAGGCCAGGCCTGCTTCACCAACAAAGGGAAAGCCTGCGGGGGTTTGTGAGTACGTGCCCCTTACAGCATCCGCGCCCAGGGAGGGCGGGATGAGGGAGGCTTTAAAGCAAGGCTGTGAAGTTCGAATAAAATCTTCTTTAATTGCAGTTTACCGACTCTGTGTCGTTATTTAAGCGCTGTGTGTAACACACCGCTACAGTGGTACATATAGCACACATATAACACACAATAACTTAGGAAAGTAAAAATTAGATCCACAAATTAATTGCACATAGATAAAGTAAAGGGCATAAATTAAATATTGCAAGGTACGGAACAGATTAAGCAGTGACACTTTGAATGCAATGCATTCAGAGTTCAGAAGCTCGATGGCCCAAGGCGAGAAACTGATTCCCATCCTGGCTGTTCCTGCGCATTACAGGCCCTTCGGCCCACAGTGCTGTGCTGACCATGTAACTCACTCTAGAAGCTGCCGAGAATTACTCCGCTGCATGGCCCTCCAGTTTCTATCCGGGACTCGCACGGGTGACTCCAATGAAAACTGAGAGGGTGCTATCGGCACAACGAAGGAAGCCCTGGACATCGCCAAGACCAAGGCCAGAGTTTACGAAGGACAGTCAGATATGGAGGACCTTCATCGCTGCCCTAAACACTAGCGGCGTAAGGGGTAGTAGGTACGTACGTGGAAGCATACAGTGAAGCGTGTCATTTGCATTAACAATCAACACAACCTAACCATGTTACTTTCTCGTGACGGTGCTCCATGTAAATATGCCCGGTGGTGGCGAAGGCTTTACCGACGATGGACTGGGCTGCATCCACCATCTCTATAGACTTTTCCATTCCTGGGCATTAGTGTTTCCGTACCAGGCTGTGATGCAGCCAGTTAGGACACTCCTGGCTGTAAAAGGTTTTAAATGGCTTGCCGAATCTGGGCGAACTTTGAAGAAAGTAGAGCAGTGTATGTGTGCTCCCTTTGTAGATGTTTAGAGAACTCAGATTCCTTACACGAATCAAGAAGTCAAACTACCAGAGGGACTTGGGGTTAGGAGGAGTCAGACATTCACTCTCCCTCCCATCACACAGGCCATGGAGATGGTGTTGGAAAGCAGACAGGTATCTGGTCTCCGCTCAGCTTGATGGCAGTGGGAGCATTGTCAATAATACCTTCCATCCGTCCAACAATCTCTTCGACACCTCCCCCCCATCATCCTGGGTTAAGGAAGGACATCCCGGCTGTAGAGGAAGTGCAGCGTAGATTCACGAGGTTAATTGCTGGGATGTCTGGACTGTCTTACGCAGAGAGGTTAGAGAGACTGGGCTTGTACACTCTGGAATTAAGGAGATTGAGAGGGGATCTGATTGCAACATATAAGATTATTAAGGGATTGGACAAGATAGAGGCAGGAAATATGTTCCAGATGCTGGGAGAGTCCAGTACCAGAGGGCATGGTTTGAGAATAAGGGGTAGGTCATTTAGGACAGAGTTAAGGAAAAACTTCTTCTCCCAGAGAGTTGTGGGGGGTCTGGAATGCACTGCCTCGGAAGGCAGTGGAGGCCAATTCTCTGGATGCTTTCAAGAAGGAGCTAGATAGGTATCTTATGGACAGGGGAATCAAGGGATATGGGGACAAGGCAGGAACTGGGTATTGATAGTAGTTGATCAGCCATGATCTCAAAATGGCAGTGCAGGCTCGAAGGGCCGAATGGTCTACTTCTGCACCTATTGTCTATTGTTTATTATCAGGCAGGAGATACCATAGCATTAGGCCAAGAACTAGTAGGAGGAGAAACAGCTTCTTCTCCAGGCTGTGGGACTACTGAACTCCCAGGTCTCATCACGTATGAAGCATCAGTAACGTTATACTGTTTACTTTGTTAACTTGTGTCGTAAATACATCTTAATATTTGTTAATTTATTGATGGTAAAATTACTTTATCTGTTATGTTTGTAAGCAACATACACAAAAAGCTGGTGGAACTCAGCAGGTCAGGGAGCATCTATGGAAATGAGCGAATAGTCGCCATTTGAGGCTGAGACCCTTCTTCAGGAATGCAAAGGAAGGGGGAAGATGCCAGAATAAAAAGGTGGGGGAAGGGAAAGGAAGACAATCTAGAAGGTCATAGGTGAAATCAGGAGGATGGGGGAGGGGGGAATGAAGTATGAAGACTGGAGAAGAAAGATTCTGATAGGGGAGAAAAGTGGATTATGGGGGAAAGTAGAAGATTAATTAGGGACTGTGTGTGTAGGCCTCCGTTAGTCTCGATAGACCATGGATTTGCGCCTTGGGAAGTTTCCAGGGTGCAAGCCCGGGCAGGGTGTTTTTTATGGAAAACCAAGTTGCAGGTCTCCCCTCTCCACCCCACCGATGTTGTCCAAGGGAAGGGCATTAGAATTTGGGGCTATGTATGGGACTATCTTCGGGTTTTTCAGATTAGCCCCACAGTGGCCAGGCCAGGAGTTCCACCGCGGGAATTTCCAAATAGGGGAATAGATTTGACGTTACTGGGGGATAGGCAGGATCTTGTGGGTGGTGAGAGGGGTGTCTGGTCATTTACGACACCCGTATTTTTCCTCTTGCCCATCATTACCAAAGACCCAATTAGTAATCAGGTGAGCTCAGGGAAATTTATCCCATGTTGAGCTGGGGAAAAGGCTGACAGATGGGCTGTCCATCTACACGGCAGAATTTACAGCCATTATTGTTAGTCTGCAAAGGATTGAACAAGTTCAGCCAGGCAGGGTCGTGATCACCTCGGTACTGTAGACTTTGGAATTACAGTGTTCAAAGAGACCTGATCTGTTGATGGAAGTGTCTTATTTCATCTTTCAATCTTTTTATTGATTTTCAAATAAGGAATATACAAATCACAGGAGGAGTTTAGCAAACAGATAACATAAAAGACATATGAACAGCAATAAAAAAACCCAGAAAATATATAATGTCAAAATCAGATAGGTAAAATATTACGCTGTTATGTATAAAATGGTAAAAAAAAAACAACTCATAGCAATCATTAAAAAAAAATTGGAAATTTTATTTGATAAAGGAAAAAAAACCCACTAACTAAGATGAAAGAAAAGAGAAAGAAAAAAGAAAGATTGGGCAGCCCAATTGAGGATAAAATTTAAAAAGAGAGAGAGGGGAAAAAAAACATCCTTCAGTCATCTCCGAACCTTCATGGATGAGGATTTTCCGAAAAGAGTAAAGGGAAATAATTAATTAATTAATTAATTAAATCATGTGAAAATATTGAATAAAGGGTCGCCAGACTTGTTCAAAATTAAAAGATGTATCAAATGTCCGCCTTCTAATTTTCTCCAAGCTTAAACATGACATAATGGAGGAGAGCCAATAAAAAACAGTGGGAGAATTAGAATCTTTCCAGTGTAGCAAAATAGCTCCCCTGGCCAGTAAAGTTGAACATGTTGATCGGAAGCTGACACTCTGCTTGCTTCCTCTGGAATAATCCCAAAAATTGCTGTAAGTGAATTAGGTTGAACATCCACATCTATAACTTTAGATAATATTCCAAACACATCCCTCCAAAATTTGTTTAAGCTTACACATGACCAAAACATATGAGTTAAGAGTAGCCATTTCTGCCTTACATCTGTCACAAATAGGGCTTATATTAGGAAAAATATGCGCCATTTTATCTTTGGACATATAGGCCCTGTGTACTACCTTAAACTGAATTAAGATAATGGTAAGATAAGATAAAGATAAGATAATGAATTAAGATAGATGAATTGTTAACTAAATAATAAATTTTACTCCATTGATTGTCTGAAAGTGAATGTTGAAGTTCTACTTCCCAGATGCGTTGAACCTTATCATTAGGCGACATGCGAGCATTCATTAACTGTTTATAAATGATAGCTATTAATTGTTTTTGAAAAGGTTTAAGCTGAAAAATAGCATAAGCCAAATTTAAAGAGCAAGCCAAGGGGTAATTCGGTAAAAAAATCACGTAAAAAATTCCTAACCTGTAGATATCTGAAAAAATGTGTATTAGAGATATCATATTTATCCATTAACTGTGAAAAGGACATTAAATAGTGCTGTAAAAACAAATCTAAAAACGTTTTTATACCCTTAATTTTCCATGTTAAAAAAGCCTTATCCAAAATTGATGGTTTAAAAAAGAAATTAGAATAAATATTACTAGAAAATAGAAAATCATTTAATTCAAAAAATCTATGAAACTGAAACCAAATTTTTAAAGTATGCTTAACAATAGGATTGAGAGCTTGTCTACCCATTCTGGAGAGCGAAAACGGAAAGGGAGCTCCTGATAAAGAAGCTAACGAAAACCCCATGACTGAATTTTCCCCAAACTGTAACCATGAAGGGTGATCTTGGTCATCTATATCATAAGTCCAAAAAGTAACACTGTGGCGACCCACTTTCTGCGCAGGCGAACCAGCTCACAAACAGCGGTATTGCACCCCTGACGTCATTTCCGCTCGGAGAGGGATTAAATGCCAGCGCCGCAAAGTTTGAATAAACTAGTCTCGAAACGATTTACTGACTGCGTGTCATTATTTCAGCGCTGTGTGTAGTACATCGCTACATTGGTGACCCCGATGGTCCAAACGGGATTTGGACCAAAGATGACCGACTCTTCATCTGTTCACGCAGTTTCGCTAAAACTGCCGACTTTCTGGACGCTGCGACCACGCGTGTGGTTTAGCCAAGCAGAAGCCCAGTTCCAGATTCGGCAGATATCCTCTGATTCCACGCGTTACTATCACGTGGTGAGCGCCCTTGACCAGGAGACGGCCGCCCAGTTTGCAGATTCCAAACAGTTGCCCCCGGAAGAAGGCAAATATGAAGCATTCAAAGTGCTGCTCATTGGGACCTTTGGCCTCTCATGGCGTGAGCGGGGTGCCCGCCTGCTTCACCTGGACGGTTTGGGAGGCAGACTGCCGTCAGCATTGATGAACGAGATGCTGTCCCTGGCTGACGGACACAAGCCCTGCCTCATGTTTGAGCAGGCGTTCCTGAAGCAACTGCCTGAGGACATACATCTGCTGCTGGCCGACGCAGATTTCAGCGACCCCCAGAAGGTGGCGGCCCGGGCAGATGTGCTGTGGAAAGCCAAGAGGGAGAGCTTGGGGTCCGTCGGTCAGATTACTGGGCCACGCGCCCAACAGCAGACCAGACCAGGCCCGGCAGGGGGGCGCACACAACACAGAGACAGGAGTGAGGAGGCCAGTGAACAGTGGTGTTTCTACCACCAGCGGTGGGGCACAGAAGCCCGCCGTTGTCGCCCGCCTTGCAAGGGCCAGGGCCAGGGCCAGCAGCCGCTAATGACTATGGCGACTGACCACCAGGACAGCCTCTTGTACGTCTGGGACAAACAGTCGGGACGCCGCTTCTTGGTCGACACCGGAGCGGAAATCAGCGTCTTGCCCCCGACAGGGTACGACACCCACAACAGGAAGCCAGGACCCACCCTGAGGGCCACGAACGGCAGCACGATACGGACCTACGGCACCCGCACAGTGCAGCTGCAGTTCGGCACCAGCCAGTTCACGTGGGACTTCACACTGGCCGCCATGGCCCAACCACTCCTGGGGGCGGACTTCTTGCGAGCTCACAGCCTGCTGGTCGACTTGCAAGGGAAAAGACTGGTACATGCCGAGACATTCCAGACGTTCTCCCTGGGTGAAGCCAAGTTGCCGGCCCCACACCTGGATTCCATCACGCTGTCTGACAATGAATTCACCAGAATCCTGGCGGACTTTCCATCGATTCTGGCACCGCAGTTCACGGCAGCCATGCCCCGACACGGCGTACAGCATCACATCCCAATCCAGGGACCACCACTCCATGCCCACGCACGAAGGCTCCCCCCGGAAAAGCTCCGCCTGGCGAAGGAGGAGTTCAAGAGGATGGAGGAATTAGGGATCATACGGCGGTCCGACAGCCCATGGGCCTCCCCCCTGCACATGGTGCCCAAAGCAACAGGGGGCTGGAGACCATGTGGCGACTACCGCAGGCTGAACGAGGCTACAACACCGGACCGCTACCCTGTGCCGCACATTCAGGACTTTGCAGCAAACCTGCACGGGGGAAGAATCTTTTCCAAAGTAGATCTCGTCCAGGGATACCATCAAATCCCGGTGCACCCTGAAGACATCCCCAAAACAGCACATAGCACCCTGTTCGGCCTGTTCGAGTTCCTCTGAATGCCATTCGGCCTGAAGAATGCCGCACAGACGTTCCAGCGGCTAATGGACGTGGTGGGACGCGACCTGGACTTTGCATTCATCTATTTGGACGACATCCTTATAGCCAGCAGTAGTCGCCAGGAGCATCTGTCCCACCTCCGCCAGCTTTACTCCTGCCTGAGTGATTTCGGCCTCATGATCAACCCGGCCAAATGCCAGTTCGGTCTCGATTCCATTGACTTCCTGGGCCACAGGATTACCAAAGACGGGCAACACCTCTGCCCGCCAAGGTAGACGCGATCCGCCACTTTGCCCGGCCTAACACGGTCAAAGGCCTGCAGGAGTTCATTGGTATGGTGAACTTCTACCACCATTTCCTCCCCTCAGCAGCCCGTATCATGCGCCCTTTGTACACCCTGATGTCGGGTAAAGGCAAGGACATTACTTGGGATGAGGAGGCCGCGGCCGCTTTCGTTAAAGCCAAGGAAGCCTTGGCAGATGCCGCGATGCTGGTGCACCCCAGAACGGACGTTCCGACCGCCCTCATGGTGGACGCATCCAACACAGCAGTCAGTGGGGTGCTGGAGCAGCTCATCGAGGGGCGCTGACAACCCCTGGCATTCTTCAGCAAGCACCTACGACCACCCGAACTCAAGTACAGTGCTTTCGACCGGGAGCTGTTAGCACTGTATCTGGCAATCCAGCATTTCAGGTACTTCTCAGAAGGCAGGCCGTTCACCGCGTTCACGGACCACAAACCATTGACCTTCGCATTCACGAAGGTGTCCGATCCCTGGTCGGCTCACCAGCAGCGACATCTGTCCTACATCTCGGAGTACACGATGGACATCCAGCATGTCTCGGGAAAGGACAACGTCGTGGCGGACGCACTCTCCAGACCAGCTGTCCAGGCCTTGTCCCTGGGGGTGGACTGTGCAGCACTGGCAGAGGGCGCAGCAGGCAGACGACGAGATGCCCAGCTACAGGACCGCAGTCTCGGGTTTGCAGCTGCAGGACTTTCTCGTAGGTCCAGGTGATAGGACCCTCCTGTGCGACATGGCTACCGGCCAACCTCAGCCCATCGTCCCGGCAGCCTGGAGGCGGCGGGTTTTCGACTCCATACACAGTTTGGCGCACCCATCTATCAGGACAACCGTCCGGCTGGTCTCCAGCAAGTTTGCGTGGCACGGTCTTCGCAAGCAGGTCAGTGAATGGGCCAGAGCGTGTGCGCAGTGTCAAACAGCCAAGGTGCAGCGGCACACTAAAGCCCCACCGCAGCAGTTCGAACCCACCCACCGGAGGTTCGACCGCATTCACGTGGATATCGTGGGCCCCCTACCAGTGTCCCGAGGAGCGTGGTACCTCCTAACGATGGTACACCGGTTCACGAGGTGGCCAGAGGTGGTCCTGCTCACTGACACATCTGCCGATTCCTGCGCCCGAGCACTGATTGCAACCTGGGTAGCACGTTTCGGGGTACTGGCCCACGTTACCTCTGACAGAGGCGCCCAGTTCACCTCCAGCCTGTTGGGAACGCAGCTACACCACACAACTGCCTACCACCCACAGTCGAACGGACTGGTGGAACGCTTCCACCGTCACTTGAAGTCGGCTCTCATGGCCCGCCTGAGAGGACCTAACTGGGTGGACGAGCTTCCCTGGGCCCTGCTTGGAATTCGCACAGCGCCCAAAGAGGATCTGCATGCCTCGTCGGCCGAGTTGGTGTACGGTGCACCCCTGGCCGTCCCAGGAGAGTTCATACCAGCCCCAAGGGGGCAAGAGCAAGAACCCACAGCAGTCCTGGACAGACTACGCGAGAGGCTCGGCAACCTGGCCCCCGTACCGACTTCACAGCACGGACGGACCCCGACCCATGTACCCAAAGACCTGCAGAACTGTAAGTTTGTGTTTGTACGAAGGGGCGGACACCGGGCGCCGCTACAGCGGCCGTACGAGGGGTCGTTCAAGGTGATCAACAACAACGGGTCCACGTACGTTCTGGACATTGGGGGGAGAGAGGAGGTTTTCATGGTGAACCGACTCAAACCAGCCCATGTGGACTTGGCGCAGCCGGTCGAGGTTTAGGCACCGCGGCGCAGAGGCAGACCTCCCAGACAGAGGCTGATCCAGACTGAGGACATTGGGGGGTGTATCGCCGGTTCTGGGGGGGTGAGGGGGGGGATTATGTGGCAACCCACTTTCTGCGCAGGCGAACCGGCTCACAAATAGCCAGCGCGCGGGGGGGAGACTTTGGTAATGCACCTCTGACGTCATTTCCGCCCGGAGAGGGCGGGCGTTAGGGATTTAAATACCAGCACCGCCAAGTTTGAATAAACTAGTCTCGAAACGACTTACCGACTGCGTGTCGTCTCTAGCTCTGTATGTTGTACCTCGCTACAATATAACGAATAGTAACTGCCCAATAATAAAATCTAAAGTTTGGTAAGGCCAGTCCTCCATCTTTTTTTGGTTTTTGCAACAGAAGTTTATTCACTCTAGAGCTTTAGTTATTCCAAACATAAGACAAAATCAGAGTATCTATTTTATCAAAAAATGTTTTTGGAACAAAAGAGGGAACTGCTTGAAATATATATAAAAGTTTTGGTAGTATAACTACTTTTATAGCATTTATTCGACCTATCAATGACATCGACATAGGTGGCCATTTAGAAAGCGCCTGTTGAGTATATTCAACTAAAGGGGAGAAATTATACCTATATAGGTCTTTAAAATTTTTAGTAATTTTGATACCAAGGTAAGTATCTTATAATCTACATGTTCTGGAGAGTGCAGGAATAGTAATACAGTTTCAAAGTTCAAAGTGCATGTATTATCAAAATATATATACCATATACAGCCTTGAGATTCATCTGCTTACAGGCAGCCACAGAACAAAGAAACCCAACAGAACCCAGTAAAAAAAACCATCAAACACCCGATGTGCAGAGAAAGGTAAAACAAAAGATGGGAACAGTAAACACAAACAAACAGCATTCAAAACAGAAGTCCACAGAGAGAGTTTGTCCATTGCTCAGTGCAGAGCCGAGTGAATGTCACGGAGCAGTGATCTGGCCTTCCTTTGTCTTGGACCCGACACCCTGACCTTTTCCCGCATCTAAACCATCATGTTCAATTGCCTCGATAAGCTCTGGTGCCTGGACAGCACTGCCTCGATTCGGCCTGTACCTGATCTTCCCGGTTCGGCCCGGTGCCTAATTTGCCGTCTAAACATCCTGTTCATTCGTGTCCATTCGGCCTGTACCCAACCTTTCTGATTCGGCCTGGCACTGAAATCGACCGAACCTCATGTCTTCCTCGCTCTCAGTGACGGGCCGCTACCTCGCCTCAGTTCTGCCACACTGAATTGCCTCCGAGTTCAAAGGGAAGTTACAGACTATTGCTTGTGTTGATCATTTACCAGAAAAAGAGTGATGAACAAAGTGTTTAGTTGTTCTCCTTGTTTAATCGGCCAACACACAGAAATCACTGAGGTTCACCAGTGCCAACTTAAACCAGAAGATTTAAGTTTATATTTATACATTGGGAAAACCCGCCGCAGACTGGGAGACCGTTTCGCCGAACACCGGCGCTCAGTCCTCCAGCATTGGCGGGATCTCCCTGTGGCCACACACTTCAATTCCACAGACCACTCCCGCTCCGACATGTCTGTCCATGGCCTCCTCTACCGTCAAGATGAGGCCACACGCAGGTCGATGGAGCAATACCTTATCTCCCGCCTAGGTAGCCTCCTACCTGCCGGCATGAACATTCAACTCACAGACCTCCGTTGATACTCCTGCCCCCCCCTTACCCCCATCCCTATCTATTATTTTAGTCTGATTCTCTTTCTCTCTTTCCCCCCACTCACTATAATCTCCCCCCAGTCCTACCTTTCTTTCTCTTTTATTTCCCATAATTCCCTACCTTCCCCGTAGCCCATTTCCCTCCAGCCTATCACTTCCCAGCTCTCTACTTTATCCCTCCCCCCACTTCTTATCCCCCCCTCGACCATCCCATGTTACTTCACTCCTGATGAAGGGTTTCAGCCCGAAACATCGTCACTACCTCCTCCCATAGATGCTGTCTGGCCTGCTGAGTTCTGCCAGCATTTTGCGTTGTTTAGATTTAAGTTTTGTTGGGTACCTGCACATGTGGGTGTATTGGAATGGAAGGGCAGATGTTACAGCGAAACGGGCACTTACTTTGTCAGAGGTACAGTGGATATTATAGTAAATATAGGAAAGTATGAAGCCAAATCTTATATTAGGTTGGCTGGGATTGGGAAATGGCTGGAATTGTGGGAGAGGAGTGGGACAGGAAGGTTCCATCAGTTCAGTTCATGGGAAGCACCCTTAAGGAAGGAATAGAAGACGTGTGGTTGGCAAGACTGAGGTTTGGACGTACGGGTTTGCATTCCACTTTGGCACGCTGGTAAGAGTGGCAATGAGTGGTGTGATATGTGATCATGGTGTACCACAGATATTGTTTGGACACAGAAGCAGTTTAGGCAATTATTGGGTAGATCTGGGGTGCTGAGGTTGCAGAATATTCTGGCACTGGTAGGGCCCTGGTGAACTTGCTTGGAAGGGAAGATCTGATCCCGGTCCAGAAGGTGGCGCCATTGCACCTTCCTGACAGGCGTGAGCGGGCATTAGCACTAAAGAAGAAAGAAGAACGGGGAGGAGCGGGGGCACCAGGGGGAGGTGAAGGGCAGGTGAGGAGGAGAGATGAGAGGCCAGAGTGGGGAATGGGAGAAGAAGGAAGAGGGAGAGTGAAAAATTACCAGAAGTTGGAGAAATCGATGTTCATGCCATCAGGTTGGAGGCTACCCAGACGGAATATGAGGTGCTGCTCCTGCATGCACCCTGAGGGTGGCCTCATCGTGGCAGAAGAGGTGGCCATGTCAGAACGGGAGTGGCGATAGACATTAAACTGATGGAAGAATTGGGAAGGGGCTGGTCAGGCACTGAGCCTCTCTCCCTCCTGTGACACAGGTCACTACGATGCTGTTGCAAGGGTTCCCAGCCTGGGATCCTCGCTTAGTGGTATTGGCCCATGGCATAAAATAAGGGATGGGGATGTCTGCGGTGTTGGAAAATGGATGGGGTTTGTGTCTGTGGTTTGATGGGGGGTGGTGGCTGGTGACTGCGATGCCCGCGATGGACAGCAGATGGCGGCATTGCACAAGGAACCACCACCTGCCCCGCAGCACCGCTCGCCCCCACAATTACTCTTCAGTTTGCCCTTCCTGACATCTCACTGGTGAGCTGACCTCACTCGCAGTTTTCCCCCCTGCTTTTCCACACACTGTCACCAATATGCATTGAAATAAAGGCTACCAGTTATGTAGTTCTGTCCTGTTCCCCGTGGTGACAGGAGACCCGTGTGGGAGAGTTTTTAAAGCTCCGCTCTCCCTGTTCTATATTTGATATTTCAATAATATCTGAGCAACCTTCGACCTCGGATGACCGGGCCCGGTGGACCGGGTGGTCGTCACAGACTGGGCTCTTCCTTGGTTGCGGTGGATGACTTCTGGGTCTTGTTCTCCACAGAGCCTTGCAGAACCTCCTTTCTGGCCGTTGGATCTCATCCCCCCCCCAGTCTGCCGGAGCTGACTTTGCACGCTAGGACAGGCATGGCCTTCTCTCAGCGGGGTATGAGACCCGCCGGCTGCCCTCTCCTGGTTTAGCCCGCCTGTCCAGGCGGTGTACCGGAGGTGTGGCCGCTGTCGCAGGCAGACAGCTGCTTGGAGCCACGGGTGTGAGCAGAGTGTCCGGTGGGGACCAAAGGTGAGTGAGTGGACACGACAAGCCCCTTCACCAGAGGTTCTACCCCCTCCCCGAAACACAACTATGCCCTGCAGCCGGGAATTGTTCGCAGCAAACTCCCGCAGCAGGCAACATGGAGTCGTAGGACTCCACGCCACAGAAACAAGCCCTTCAGCCCATCTAGTTCATAGTGAAATATTATTCTGCCTAGCCCCATTGACCAGCACCGGGGACCATAGCCCTCCATACCCCTCCCATCTATGTCCCTATCCAAGCTTCTCTGAAATGTTAAAATCAAACTCGCACGGCAGCTCGCTCCACACTCACCACCTCTGAGGGAAGAAATTTCTCCTCATGTTCCCCTTAAACTTTTCACCTTTCACCCTTAACCCATGATGCCTGGTTGTAGTTGCCCCCAACTGCAGTGGAGACAGCCTGTTTGCATCGTGTTGTCTGGTATTGGTCCGGTGGCGCTCAGGGCGAATTGTGTGACAGCCAGCGAGTAACGCTTCCTCGGGCAACATTCTCCAGACCCGCCACAAAACCGTCTTTCACTTCTTTTACATCTCCCTTTCCTGTTAAATGTTCTTCTGGTATTATTGGAACCTGTAACCTATAGTTTGTGTGTTTCAGGCCAATTGGGCCGTCTGGTGGCCTGCTGCCCCCGAGAGGGTTTCGGGAGGTGAGCAGCCTTGAGGCCAATAAGCTCAGAGACCCGTGATCGACTCCATTTCCCACTGGTTTAAACATCGAGGAAGAATGAAACATTGAGGTGACTGTGGACGGTGAGTGGGTGTTCAGCACCGTCTCCCTCCCTCTCCCTCTCCCCCTCGATGCTGTCAGAGGATGGTGTCTGGGTGTGACGTTCTCTCTCTCTCTCTCCCTGTTTCCCTCTCTCCCTCCCTCTCCCTCTCCCCCTCGATGCTGTCAGAGGATGGTGTCTGGGTGTGACGTTCTCTCTCTCTCTCCCTGTTTCCCTCTCTCCCTCCCTCTCCCTCTCCCCCTCGATGCTGTCGGAGGATGGTGTCTGGGTGTGACGGTCTCTCTCCCTCCCTCTCCCTCCCTCTCCCTCGATGCTGTCGGAGGATGGTGTCT